>NW_027667747.1:0-119000 GCF_963924665.1 Micromys minutus
ATAAAGGGAATGTATACCTTTTGCCATAAAAAAAGCAAATTTCTTCATTTTTGCCCCAAATAAGGGGATTTTCCACCTTTTTGACTCAAAATAAGTGCAATTTCTGCCTTTTCACCAAAGTAAACAAAATTTCTGTCTTTTTGCCCCAAAATAAGTGGAATTTCAGCCTTTTTACCTCAAAATAATGGGAATTTCTGCCTTTTTGCCCCAAAATAAGAAAAATTTCTGCAATTTTGTACCAAAATAAAAAAAATTTCTGCCTTTTGGCCACCCAAAAAAAAAAATTTCCGCCTTTTTTCCCTGAAATAAGTGAAATTTCTGCAATTTTGCCCCAAAATAAGGGAAATTTTCGCAATTTTGCCCCAATGTAAAGGAAATTTCTGCAATTTTGCCCCAAAATAAGGGGAATTTCTGACTGTTTGCTCCCGAAAAAGGAGATTTTCTGGCTTTTTGCCCCAAAATAAAGAGAATTTCTGCCTTTTTGCCCGAAAATTATGAGAATTTCTGCAATTTTGCTTCAAAATACGGGGAATTTCTGCCTTTTAGCCGCAAAATAAAGGGAATTTCTGCATTTTACCACAAAATAAGAATAATTTCTGCCTTTTGCCTCAAAATAAGGGGAATTTTCTGCCTTTTTGTTTAAAAATAAGAAAAATTTCTTCAATTTTGTACCAAAATAAAAGAAATTTCTGCTCTTTGCCCCAAAATAAAAGGAATTTCTGACTTTTTGCCTTGAAAAAAATGAAATTTCTGCAATTTTGCCCGAAAATAAGGGAAATTTGTGCCTTTTTGCCCCAAAATAAGAAGAATTTTTTCCTTTTTTCCCTAAATATGGAGAATTTCAGCATTTTACCTCAAAATAAGAAGAATTTCAGCATTTTTGCCCCAAAATAAGGAAAATTTCTGCAATTTTGCTTCAAAATAAAGGGAATTTCTTCCTTTTTGCCACAAAATAAAGGATATTTCAGCCTTTTTACCTGAAAATAAGTGAAATTTCTGCAATTTTGCCACAATTAAGGGAAATTTCTTCAATTTTGCCCCAAAATAAGGTAAATTCCTGGAATTTTGCCCCAAAATAAGTGGAATTTCTGAGTTTTGCCCCAAAATAAGGAGAATTTCTGTCTTTTTGCCCCAACATATAGGGAATTTCTGCCTTTTTGCCCTACAATTAGGGGAATTTCTTCATTTTCGCTCCAAAATAAGGGGAATTTCTGCCTTTTTGCCTCTAAAGAAGTGGAATTTCTGTATTTTTCCCCCAAAACAAAGGGAATTTCTGTCTTTTTTGCCCCAAAATAAGGAAAATTTCTGACTTATTACCCTGAAATAAGTGAAATGTCTGCAACTTTGCCCCAAAATAAGGGAAATTTCTGCCTTTTTGCCCCAAAATAAGGGGAATTTCTGGAATTTTGCCCCAAAATAATTGAAATTTCTGAGTTTTGCCCCAAAATAAGGAGAATTTCTGTCTTTTTGCCCCAACATATAGGGAATTTCTGCCTTTTTGCCCCACAATTAGGGGATTTTCTGCAATTGTGCTCCAAAATACGGGCAATTTCTGCTTTTTAGCCCGAAAATAAGGGGAATGTATACCTTTTGCCACAAAAAAGGGAAATTTCTTCATTTTTGCCACAAAATAAGAGGAATTTCTGCCTTCTTACATCAAAATAAGTGAAATTTCTGCCTTTTTACCCAAAAATAAACGGAATTTCTGTCTTTTTGCCCCAAAATAAAAGGGATTTTTGAATTTTGCCCTGAAATAAGTGAAATTTCTGCAATTTTGCCCAAAATAAGAGAAATTTCTGCCTTTTTGCCACAAAATAAAGGGAATTTCTGTCTTTTTGCCTCAAAATAAGGGGAATTTCAGCATTTTACCTCATAATAAGGGGAATCTCTGCCTTTTTGCTTAAAAATATGGGGAATTTCTTCATTTTCCCTAAAATAAAGAAAATTTCTGCAATTTTGTACCAAAATAAAAGAAACTTCTGCCTTTTTTTCCCCAAATTAGAAGAAATTTCTGTGCTTTTTCCCTGAAATAAGTGAAATTTCTGCAATTTTGCCCCAAAATAAAAAAAATTCTGCAATTTTGCCCCAAAATAAGGAGAATTTCTGACTTTTTGCCCTGAAATAAAGAGAATTTCTGTCTTTTTGTTCCAAAATAATGTGAATTTCTGCATTTTCCCTCAAAATTAGGGGAATATGTGCAATTTTGCTTCAAAATACGGGGAAATCTGCCTTATTGCACAAAAATAAAGGGAATTTCTGCATTTTTGCACCAATATAAAAGGAATTTCTGAAATTTAGCTTTAAAATACAGGGAATTTCTGCGTTATTGTCCGAAATAAAGTGGAATTTCTGCCTTTTTGTCCTGAAATATTTGAAATTTCTGCAATTTTACCGCAAAATACGGGGAGTTTCTGTTTTTGGACCCAAAATTAGGGAATTTCTGTTTTTGGCCCCAAAATAAGGCAAATTTCTGACTTTTTGCCCTGAAATAATTGAAATTTCTGCAATTTTGCCCCAAAATAATAGGAATTTCTGCCTTTTTGCCGAAAATAAGGGGAATTTCAGCATTTTACCTCCAAATAAGGGGAATTTCTGCCTTTTTGCCACAAAATATGGGGAATTTCTGCCCTATTGCTCTTAAATAAGGAATATTTCTACAATTTTGTATCAAAATAAAAGAAATTTCTGCTTTTTGCCCCAAAATAAAAGGAATTTCTGACTTTTTGCCCTGAAATAAATGAAATTCCTGCAATTATGCCTGAAAATAAGGGAAATTTGTGCCTTTTTGCCCCCAAATGAGGGAATTTCTGCCTTTTTGCCCCAAAATATGGGGAATTTCAAGATTTTACCTCAAAATAAGGGGAATTTCAGCATTTTTGCACCAACATATGGAAAATTTCTGCCTTTTTGCCACAAAATAAAAAAATTTCTGCAAGTCTGTAACAATATAAAAGAAATTTCTAAAATTTTGCCCCAAAATAAAGAAAATTTCTGATTTTTGCCTCAAAATAAAGAGAATTTCTCTATTTTTGCCCCAAAATAAAGGGAATTTCTGCCTTTTTGCCTCAAAATTAGGGGAGTTTCTTTAATTTTGCTCCAAAATACGAGGAATTTCTGCCTTTTTACGTGAAATTAAGTGGATTTTCTGCATTTTTGCCACCAAATAAGGGAAATTTCTGCAATATTATCCCAAAATAAGGAGAATTTCTGCCTTTTTGCCCCCATATAAGGAGAATTTCTGCCGCTTGGTCCTGAAATATGTGAAATTTCTGAAATTTTACCCCAAAATAAGGTGAATTTATGCCTTTTTGCCCCAAAATAATGGGAATGTCTGCCTTTTTGCCCGAAAATAAGAAAAATTTTTGCTTTTTTTCTCTGAAATAAGTGAAATTTCTGCAATTTTGCCCTAAAATAAGGGAAATTTCTGCAATTTTTCTCCATAATAAAGGAAATTTCTGCAATTTTGACCCAAAATAAGGGGAATTTCTGATTTTGCCCCGAAATAAGGGAAATTTCTGCAATTTTGCCCTACAATAAGGGGATTTTCTGCCTTTTTTGCCGAAAATAAGGGGAATTTCTGACATTTTGCCGCAAAATAAGTGAAATTTCTCCAGTTTTACCCCAAAATAAGGGGAATTTCTGCCTTTTTGACCAAAAATTAGGGGAATTTCTGCAATTTTGCTCCAAAATACGGGGAATTTCTGCCTTTTTGCCCGAAAATAAAGGGAATGTATACCTTTTGCCATAAAAAAGGAAATTTCTTCATTTTTGCCCCAAAATAAGGGGATTTTCCACCTTTTTGACTCAAAATAAGTGCAATTTCTGCCTTTTCCCCAAAATAAACGAAATTTCTGTCTTTTTACCCCAAAATAATGGGAATTTCAGCCTTTTTATCTCAAAATAAGGGGAATTTCTGCCTTTTTGCCTCAAAATATAGGGAATTTCTGACTTTTTGCCCCAAAACAAGAAAAATTTCTTTAATTTTGTTCCAAAATAAAAAAAAATTCTGCCTTTTTGCCCCCCCAAAAAAATTTCCGCCTTGTTTCCCTGAAATAAGTGAAATTTCTGCAATTTTGCCCCAAAATAAGGGAAATTTCTGCAATTTTGCCCCAATGTAAAGGAAATTTCTGCAATTTTGCCCCAAAATAAGGGGAATTTCTGACTGTTTGCTCCCGAAAAAAAAGATTTTCTGTCTTTTTGCCCCAAAATAAGGAGAATTTCTGCCTTTTTGCCTGAAAATTATGAGAATTTCTGCAATTTTGCTTCAAAATACAGGGAATTTCTGCCTTTTTGCCCCAAAATATGGGGAATTTCAGGATTTTACCTCAAAATAAGGGGAATTACAGCCTTTTTGCACCAAAATATAAGGAATTTCTGCCTTTTTGCCACAAAATAAAAAATATTTCTGCAAGTCTGTAACAAAATAAAAGAAATTTCTAAAATTTTGCCTCAAAATAAGGGAAATTTCTGATTTTTGCCCCAAAATAAAAAGAATTTCTCTATTTTTGCCCCAAAATAAAGGGAAGTTCTGCCTTTTTGTCCCAAAATTAGGGGAGTTTCTGCAAATTTGCTTCAAAATATAGGGAATTTCTGCCTCTTTTTCAAAAATAAAAGGAACTTCTGCCTTTTTGCCCCAAATAAAGGGAATTTCTGCATTTTTGCCCCAATATTAGGGGAGTTTCTGCAATTTTGCTCCAAAATAAGAGGAATTTCTGCCTTTTTCCTCGAAATTAAGTGGATTTTCTGCATTTTTACCCCCAAATAAAGAAAATTTCTGCAATGTTATCCCAAAATAAGGGGAATTTCTGCCTTATTGCCCCAAAATAAGGGGAATTTCTGCCTTTTTGCCCTGAAATATGTGAAATTTCTGCAATTTTACCCCAAAATTAGTTGAATTTCTGCCTTTTTGCCCCAAAATAATGGGAATTTCTGACTTTTTGCCCCAAAATAAAAAAATTTTTGCTTTTTTTCTCTGAAATAAGTGAAATTTCTGCAATTTTTCCCTAAAATAAGGGAAATTTCTGCAATTTTTCCCCATAATAAGGGAAATTTCTGCAATTTTGCCCCAAAATAGGGGAATTTCTGTTTTTTGCCCCCAAATAAGGGAAATTTCTGCAATTTTGCCCTAAAATAAGAAGAATTTCAGCCTTTTTGCCCAAAAATAAGGAGAATTTCTGCCTTTTTGCCCCAAAATAAAAAAAAATTTACTGTATTTTTAACCACAAAATTAGGTGAATTTCTGAAATTTTGCTCCAAAATACGGGGATTTTCTGCCTTTTTGCCGAAAATAAGGTGAATTTCTGACATTTTGCCCAAAAATTAGGAGAATTTCTGCAATTTTGCTTCAAAATACGGGGAATTTCTGCCTTTTTGCCCGAAAATAAAGGGAATGTATACCTTTTTGCCATAAAAAAGGAAATTTCTTCATTTTTGCCCCAATATAAAAGGATTTTCCACCTTTTTGACTTAAAATAAGTGCAATTTCTGCCTTTTCCCCAAAATAAACGAAATTTCTTTCTTTTTGCCCAAAAATAAGGGGAATTTCAGCCTTTTTACCTCAAAATAACAAGAATTTCTGCCTTTTTGCCCCAAATATGGGGAATTTCTGACTTTTTGCCCCAAAATAAGAAAAATTTCTGCAATTTCAGAGAAAAAAAGCAAAAATTTTTCTTATTTTGGGGCAAAAAGGGAAAAATTCCAATTATTTTTGAACAAAAAGGTGGAAATTCACCTTATTTTGTGGTAATATTGCAGAAATTTCACATATTTCAGGGCAAAAAGGCAGAAATTTCCCTTATTTTGGGGCAAAATTGCAGAAATTTCACTTATTTCAGGATAATAAGTCAGAAATTTTCCTTATTTTGGGTCAAAAAAAATGAAATTCTTTTTGTTTTAGGGGAAAAAACAGAAATTCCACTTATTTAGAGGCAAAAAGGCAGAAATTTTCCTTATTTTGGAGCAAAAATGAAGAAATTTCCCTTTTAAATTGCAAAAAGTTATGCATTCTTCTTATTTTCGGGCAAAAAGGCAGAAATTCTCTTTATTTTAGGGCAAAACTCAGAAATTCCACTTATTTTGGGGCAAAATTCCAGAAATTTTTCTTATTTTGGGGCAAAATTGCAGAAATTTCACTTATTTTTGGGCAAAATTGCAGAAATTCCCCTTATTTTGAGGTAAAAAAGCTGAAATTTCCCTTATTTGAGGGCAAAAGCAGGAATTTTTTTTATTTTGGTGCAAAATTGCAGGAATTTACCTTATTTTGGGGCAAAATTGCAGAAATTTCACTTATTTTCAAATAAAAAGGCTGAAATTTTCTTTATTTTTTGGCAAATTGGAGAAATTCTCCTTATTTGGGGCAAAATTGCAGAAATTTTCATTATTTTGGGGCAAAAAGGCAGAAATTCTTTATATTTTGTGGCAAAAAGGCAGAAATTTCCCTTATTTTGAGGTAATAATGCTTAAATTCCCCTTATTTTGGGGCAAAAAGGCAGAAATTCCCTTTATTTTGAGGTAAAATTGCAGAAATTTCAAATATTTCAGGGCAAAATGGCAGAAATTCCCCTTATTTTGGGGCAAAAAGATGAAATCCCTAATTTTTGGCTAAAATTGAAGAAATTTCACTTATTTCGGGACAAAAAGGCAGAAATTCCACTTAATTTCGGGCAAAAAGGCAGAAATGACCCGTATTTTGAAGCAAAATTGCAGAAATTCTCATAATTTTCGAGCAAAAAGGCAGAAATTCTCCTTATTTTGGGGCAAAAAGAAAGAAAATCTCTTTTTTTCGGGAGCAAAAAGTCAGAAATTGCCCTTATTTTGGGGCAAAATTGCAGAAATTTCCTTTACATTTGGGCAAAATTGCAGAAATTTCCCTTACTTTGGGGCAAAATTGCAAAAATTTCACTTTTTTCAGAAAAAAGGCAGAAATTTTCTTATTTTGGTGCAAAAAGGCAGAAATTTCTTTTATTTTGGTACAAAATTGCAGAAATTTTTCTTATTTTGGAGAAAAATGCAGAAATTCCCCATATTTTGGAGCAAAAAGGCAGAAATTCCCCTTATTTTGAGGTTAAAAAGGCTGAAATTCCCCTCATTTCTTGGCAAAAAGTCAGAAATTCCCCTTATTTGGGGCAAAAAGACAGAAATTTCGTTTATTTTTGGGGAAAAGGCAGAAATTGCACTTATGTTGAGTCAAAAAGGCGGAAAATCCCCTTATTTTGGGGCAAAAATGAAGAAATTTCTCTTTTTAATGGCAATAAGGTATACATTCCCATTATTTTCGGGCAAAAAGGCAGAAATTCCCCGTATTTTGGAGCAAAATTGAAGAAATTACCCTAATTTTGGGACAAAAATGCAGAAATTCCCCTTATTTTGGGGTAAAACTGCAGAAATTTCACTTATTTCGCGGAAAAATGGCAGAAAATCCCCTTATTTTTGGTGAAAAAGGCAGAAAATCCCCGTATTTTGGAGAAAAATTGCAGAAATTTACCTAATTTTGGGGTAAAAAATACAGTAATTTTCTTTATTTTGGGGCAAAAGGATAAAATTCTCTTTATTTTTAGGCAAAAGGCAGAAATTCCCCTTATTTTAAGGCAAAATTGCAGAAATTTCCCTTATTTAGGGGCAAAAACCAGAAATTCCCTTTATTTTGGGACAAAATTGAAGAAATTTCCCTTATTATGGGGAAAAATTGCAGAAATTTCCATTATTTTAGGGCAAAATTGCAGAAATTTCACTTATTTCAGAGAAAAAAAGCAAAATTTTTTTTTTATTTTGGTGCAAAAAGGCAGAAATTCCCATTATTTTGGGGCAAAAAGTCAGAATTTCACCTTATTTTGGGGTAAAAGTGTAGAAATTTCACATATTTCAGGGCAAAAAGGCAGAAATTTCCCTTATTTTGGGGCGAAATTGCAGAAATTTCACTTATTTTGGGGCAAAATTGCAGAAATTTCACTTATTTCAGAAAAAAAATGCAGAAATTTTCTTTATTTTGAAGCAAAAATGCAGAAATTCCTAATATTTTTTGGCAAAAATGCAGAAATTCCCCTTATTTTGAGGTAAAAAAGCTGAAATTTCCCTTATTTGGGGGCAAAAAGGCAGAAATTTCCCTTATTTTGGGGCAAAATTGCAGAAATTTCACTTATTTCAGGGTAATAAGTCAGAAATTTTCCTTATTTTGGAGCAAAAATGAAGAAATTTCCCTTTTTTATGGCAAAAAGGTATGCATTCCTTTTATTTTTGGGCAAAAAGGCAGAAATTCCTCGTATTTTGGAGCAAAATTGCAGAAATTCCCCTAATTTTGGGGCAAAAGGCAGAAATTCCCTTTACTTTGGGGCAAAAATCAGAAATTCCTCTTACTTTGGGGCAAAATTCCAGAAATTTCCTTTATTTTGGGGCAATATTGCAGGAATTTATCTCATTTTGGGGCAAAATTGCAGAAATTTTTCTTATTTGGGGCAAAATTGCAGAAATTTCACTTATTTTCAGGTAAAAAGGCTGAAATTTCCTTTATTTTGGGGCAAAAAGGAAGAAATTTTCCTTATTTTTGGGCAAAATTGCAGAAATTTTCCTTTTTTTAGGGCAAAAATCAGAAATTCCTTATATTTTGTTGCAAAAAGGCAGAAATTTCCTTTATTTTGAGGTAATAAGGCTGAAATTCTCCTTATTTTGGGGCAAAAAGGCAAAAATTCCCCTTATTTTGGGGTAAAATTGCAGAAATTTCAAATATTTCAGGGCAAAATGGCAGAAATTCCCCTTATTTTGGGGAAAAAAGATGAAATCATAATTTTTGGCTACAATTGAAGAAATTTCACTTATTTCGGGACAAAAAGGCAGAAATTCCACTTAATTTCGGGCAAAAAGGCAGAAATGACCCGTATTTTGCAGCAAAATTGCAGAAATTGCCCTAATATTGGTGCAAAAATGCAGAAATTCCCTTTTTTTGGTGGCAAAAAGGCAGAAATTTCTTTTATTTTGGTACAAAATTGAAGAAATTTTCCTTATTTTGGGGAAAAAAAGAAATTCGCCATATTTTGGTGCAAAAAGGCAGAAATTCCCCTTATTTTGAGATAAAAAGGCTGAAATTCCCCTCATTTTTGGGCAAAAAGTCAGAAATTCCTTTTATTTTGGGGCAAAAAGACAGAAATTTCGTTTATTTTTGGGGAAAAGGCAGAAATTGCACTTATGTTGAGTCAAAAAGGCGGAAAAATCCCCTTATTTTAGGGCAAAAATGAAGAAATTTCCCTTTTTTATGGCAATAAGGTATACATTCCATTTATTTTCAGGCAAAAAGGCAGAAATTCCTCGTATTTTGGAGCAAAATTGCAGAAATTCCCCCAATTTTGGGGCAAAAAAGAAGAATTTCCCTTTATTTTGGGGTAAAACTGCAGAAATTTCACTTATTTCATGGCAAAATGGCAGAAATTCCCCTTATTTTTGGTGAAAAAGGCAGAAAATCTCCGTATTTTGGAGAAAAATTGCAGAAATTTACCTAATTTTGGGGTAAAAATACAGTAATTTTCTTTATTTTGAGGCAAAAGGCAAAAATTTTCCTTATTTTGGGGCAAAAGGCAAAATTCCCCTTATTTTAAGGCAAAATTGCAAAAATTTCCTTTATTTGGGGCAAAAAACAGAAATTCCCTTTATTTTGGGGCAAAATTGCAGAAATTTCCCTTATGATGGGGAAAAATTTCAGAAATTTCCTTTATTTTAGGGCAAAATTGCAGAAATTTCACTTATTTCAAAGATAAAAAGCAAAAATTTTTTTATTTTGGGGCAAAAAGGCAGAAATTCCCATTATTTTGGGGCAAAAAGGCAGAAATTCACCTTATTTTGGGGTAAAAGTGTAGAAATTTCACATATTTCAGGGCAAAAAGGCAGAAATTTCCCTTATTTTGGGGCAAAATTGCAGAAATTTCACTTATTTTGGGGCAAAATTGCAGAAATTTCACTTATTTCAGAAAAAAAATGCAGAAATTTTCTTTATTTTGAAGCAAAAATGCAGAAATTCCCCTTATTTTGAGGTAAAAAGGCTGAAATTTCCCTTATTTGGGGGCAAAAAGGCAGAAATTTCCCTTATTTTGGGGCAAAATTGCAGAAATTTCACTTATTTCAGGGTAATAAGTCAGAAATTCTTCGTATTTTGGAGCAAAAATGAAGAAATTTCCCTTTTTTATGGCAAAAAGGTATGCATTCCTTTTATTTTCAGGCAAAAAGGCAGAAATTCCTCGTATTTTGGAGCAAAATTGCAGAAATTCTCCTAATTTTGGGGCAAAAGGCAGAAATTCCTTTTATTTTGGGGCAAAAATCAGAAATTCCTCTTACTTTGGGGCAAAATTCCAGAAATTTCCTTTATTTTTGGGCAAAATTGCAGGTATTTACCTCATTTTGGGGCAAAATTGCAGAAATTTTTCTTACTTGGGGCAAAATTGCAGAAATTTCACTTATTTTCAGGTAAAAAGGCTGAAATTTTTTTTATTTTGGGGCAAAAAGGGAGAAATTCCCCTTATTTTGGGGCAAAATTGCAGAAATTTTCCTTATTTTGGGGCAAAAAGCAGAAATTCCTTATATTTTGTTGCAAAAAGGCAGAAATTTCCCTTATTTTGAGGTAATAAGGCTGAAATTCCCCTTATTTTGGGGCAAAAGGCAAAAATTCCCCTTATTTTGGGGTAAAATTGCAAAAATTTCAAATATTTCAGGGCAAAATGGCAGAAATTCCCCTTATTTGGGGGAAAAAAGATGAAATCATAATTATTGGCTACAATTGAAGAAATTTCACTTATTTCGGGACAAAAAGGCAGAAATTCCACTTAATTTCGGGCAAAAAGGCAGAAATGACCCGTATTTTGGAGCAAAATTGCAGAAATTCCCCTAATATTGGTGCAAAAATGCAGAAATTCCCTTTATTTTGGGGCAAAAAGGCAGAAATTTCTTTTATTTTGGTCCAAAATTGAAGAAATTTTTTTTATTTTGGGGAAAAAACAGAAATTCCCCATATTTTGGGGCAAAAAGGCAGAAATTCCCCTTATTTTGAGATAAAAAGGCTGAAATTCCCCTCATTTTTGGGCAAAAAGTCAGAAATTCCCCTTATTTTGGGGCAAAAAGACAGAAATTTCGTTTATTTTTGGGGAAAAGGCAGAAATTGCACTTATGTTGAGTCAAAAAGGCGGAAAATCCCCTTATTTTGGGGCAAAAATGAAGAAATTTCCTTTTTTTATGGAAATAAGGTATACATTCCCTTTATTTTCGGGCAAAAAGGCAGAAATTCCCCGTATTTTGGAGCAAAATTGAAGAAATTACCCTAATTTTGTGGCAAAAGAAAGAATTTCCCCTTATTTTGGGGTAAAACTGCAGAAATTTCACTTATTTTGCAGCAAAATGGCAGAAATTTCCCTTATTTTTGGTGAAAAAGGCAGAAAATCTCCGTATTTTGGAGCAAAATTGCAGAAACTTACCTAATTTTGAAGTAAAAAATACAGTAATTTTCTTTATTTTGGGGCAAAAGGCAAAAATTCTCCTTATTTTGGGGCAAAAGTCAGAAATTCCCCTTATTTTAAGGGAAAATTGCAGAAATTTCCCTTATTTGGGGGCAAAAAACAGAAATTCCCTTTATTTTGGGGCAAAATTGCAGAAATTTCACTTATTATGGGGAAAAATTGCAGTAAATTCATTTATTTTAGAGCAAAATTGCAGAAATTTCACTTATTTCAAAGAAAAAAAGCAAAATTTTTTTTTATTTTGGGGCAAAAAGGCAGAAATTCCCATTATTTTGGGGCAAAAAGGCAGAAATTCACCTTATTTTGGGGTAATTGTGTAGAAATTTCACATATTTCAGGGCAAAAAGGCAGAAATTTCCCTTATTTTGGGGCAAAATTGCAGAAATTTCACTTATTTTGGGGCAAAATTGCAGAAATTTTACTTATTTCCGAAAAAAATGCAGAGATTTTCTTTATTTTGAAGCAAAAATGCAGAAATTCCTAATATTTTTTGGCAAAAATGCAGAAAATCCTTTTATTTTGAGGTAAAAAGGCTGAAATTTCCCTTTTTTGGGGGCAAAAAGGCAGAAAATTCTCTTATTTTGGGGCAAAATTGCAGAAATTTCACTTATTTCAGGGTAATAAATCAGAAATTCCCCTTATTTTAGAGCAAAAATGAAGAAATTTCCCTTTTTTATAGCAAAAAGTTATGCACTCCCCTTATTTTCGGGCAAAAAGGCAGAAATTCCTCGTATTTTGGAGCAAAATTGCAGAAATTCCAATAATTTTGGGGAAAAAGGCAGAAATTCCCTTTATTTTGGGGCAAAAATCAGAAATTCCTCTTACTTTGGGGCAAAATTCCAGAAATTTACTTTATTTTGGGGCAAAATTCAGGAATTTACCTTATTTTGGGGCAAAATTGCAGAAATTTCTCTTATTTGGGGCAAAATTGAAGAAATTTCACTTATTTTCAGGTAAAAAGGCTGAAATTTCCTTTATTTTGGGGCAAAAAGGAAGAAATTTTCCTTATTTTTGGGCAAAATTGCAGAAATTTTCCTTTTTTTAGGGCAAAAAGCAGAAATTCGTTATATTTAGTTGCAAAAAGGCAGAAATTTCCCTTATTTTGTGGTAATAAGGCTGAAATTCCTCTTATTTTGTGGAAAAAAGGCAAAAATTCCCCTTATTTTGGGGTAAAATTGCAGAAATTTCAAATATTTCAGGGCAAAATGGCAGAAATTCCCCTTATTTTTGGGAAAAAAATGAAATCCTAATTTTTGGCTAAAATTGAAGCAATTTCACTTATTTCGGGATAAAAAGGCAGAAATTTCACTTAATTTCGGGCAAAAAGGCAGAAATGACCCGTATTTTGGAGCAAAATTGCAGAAATTCCCCTAATATTGGTGCAAAAATGAAGAAATTTCCCTTTTTTATGGCAAAAAGGTATACATTCCCTTTATTTTCGGGAAAAAAGTCAGAAATTCCCCATATTTTGGAGCAAAATTGAAGAAATTCCCCTAATTTTGGGGCAAAAAGGCAGAAATTTCTTTTATTTTGGTACAAAATTGAAGAAATTTTCTTTATTTTTGGGAAAAAACAGAAATTCCCCATATTTTGGGGCAAAAAGGCAGAAATTCCCCTTATTTTGAGGTAAGAAGGCTGAAATTTCTTTTATTTTTGGGCAAAAAGGCAGAAATTCCCCTTATTTTGGGGCAAAAAGCAGACATTTCCCTTGTTGTGGGGTAAAATTTTAGAAATTTCACTTATTTCAGGGCAAAAAGTAAGAAATTCTCCTTTTTTGGGAAGCAAAAAGACAGAAATTCCGATTATTTTGGGGGAAAAGGCAGAAATTGCACTTATGTTGAGTCAAAAAGGCGGAAAATCCCCTTATTTTGGTGCAAAAATAAAGAAATTTCCCTTTTTTATGGCAAAAGGTATACATTCCCTTTATTTTTTGGCAAAAAGTCAGAAATTCCCCATATTTTGGAGCAAAATTGAAGAAATTCCCCTAATTTTGGAGCAAAAAGGCAGAAATTCTTCTTATTTTCGGGTAAAACTGCAGAAATTTCACTTATTTCGCGGCAAAATGGCAGAAATTCCCCTTCTTTTCGGCGAAAAAGGCAGAAAATCCACGTATTTTTGAGCAAAATTGCAGTACTTCACCTAATTTTTGGGGTATAAAATGCAGTAATTTTCTTTAATTTGGGGCAAAACAGCAGAAATTTCCCTTAATTCAGGGCAAAAGGCAGAAATTCCTTTTATTTTAGGGCAAAATTGCAGAAATTTCGCTTATTTGGAAGCAAAAAACAGAGATTCCCCTTATTTTCGGGCAAAATTGCAGAAATTTCCCTTGTTATGGGGGAAAATTGCAGAAATTTCCCTTATTTTAGGGCAAAATTGCAGAAATTTCACTTATTTCAGAAAAAAAAGCAAAAATTTTTCTTATTTTGGGGAAAAAATGCAGAAATTCCCATTATTTTGGGGCAAAGAGGCAGAAACACACTTTATTTTGGGGTAAAATTGCACAAATTTCACCTATTTCAGGGCAATAAGGCAGAAATTCCCCTTATTTTAAGGCAAAAAGGCAGAAATTCCTCTTATTATGGGTTAAAATTGCAGAAATTTCCTTTGTTTGGGGGCAAAAAGGTAAAAAATCCCCTTAATTTCGGGCAAAAATGCAGAAATTCCCCGTATTTTGGAGCAAAATTCCAGAAATTCCCCTAATATTGGGGCAAAAATGCAGAAATTCCCTTTATTTGGGGAAAAAGTCAGAAGTTCCCCTTATTTTCGGGAAAAGAGGCAGAAATTTCCTGTATTTTGAAGCAAAATTGCAGAAACTCCCCTAATTTGGGGGCAAAAAGGCAGAAATTCCCTATATGTTGGGGCAAAAAGACAGAAATTCTCCTTATTTTGGGGCAAAACTCAGAAATTTCTCTTATTTTGGTGCAAAATTTAAGAAATTTTGCTTATTTTGGGGCAAAATTGCAGAAATTTTCCAAATTTTAAAGCAAAATTGTATAAATTTCTTTTATTTTGGTATAGAATTGCAGAAATTTTTTTTATTTTGTGGCAAATAGGCAGAAATTCCCCTCATTTTGTGGCAAAAAGGCACAAATTTTTCTTATTTTTGGCAAAATTGCAGAAATTTCATTTATTTCAGGGCAAAGTCAGAAATTCCTTTTATTTTGAGGCAAAAAGCAGAAATTTCTATTATTTTGGTACAAAATTGAAGAAATTTTCCTTATTTTAAAACAAAAAGGCAGAAATTCCCCATATTTTGGTGCAAAAGGCAGAAATTCCCCTTATTTTGAGGTAAAACGTCTGAAATTCCCCTTATTTTGGGGCAAAAAGGCAGAAATTCCCTTTACTTTGTGGCAAAAAGGCAGAAATTCCCGTTAATTGGGGCAGAAAAGCAAAAATTTTCTTTATTTGGGGACAATAAGGCAGACATTCCCCATATTTTGTGGCAAAAAGGCAGAAATTCCCCTTATTTGGAGGTAAAATGCTGAAATTCCCCATATTTTGGGCAAAAAGGCAGAAATTCCCCTTATTTTGGGGCAAAATTGCAGAAATTTCACATATTACAGGGCAAAAAGTCAGAAATTTGCCTTATTTTGGGGCAAAAAGCAGAAATTCCCCTAATTTTGTGGCCAAAACCAGAAATTCCCCATATTTTGGGGTAAAATTGAGGAAATTTCAAATATTTCAGGGCAAAAAGGCAGAAATTCCACTTTATTTCGGGCAATAACGCAGAAATTCCTCGTATTTTTGAGCAAAATTTCAGAAATTTCCCTTATATTGGTGCAAAAATGCAGAAATTCTCTTTATTTTGGTGCAATAAGGCAGAAATTCCCTGTATTTTGAAGCAAAATTTCACAAATTCCCCTAATTTTGAGGGAAAATTCAGAAATTTACATTATTTTAGAGCAAAAAGACAGAAATTATTCTTATTTCATGACAAAAAATCAGAAATTCCCCTTATTTTGTGGAAAAATTGCAGAAATTTCCCTTATTTTATGACAAAATTGCAAGAATTTTTCTTATTTTCGGCAAAATTGCAAAAATTTCACTTATTTTGGGGCACAAACGCAGAGATTCCCCTTATTATGAGGTAGAAATGCTGAAATTCCCCTTATTTTGGGGAAAAAAGACAGAAATTCCCCTTATTTTGTTGCAAAAATGCAGAAATTTCTCTTATTTTGGGGCAAAATTGCAGAAATTTCACTTATATCAGGGAAAAAGGCAGAAATTTTCTTTATTTTGGAGCAAAAAGGCAGAAATTCCTAATATTTTGTGGCAAAAATGCAGAAATTTCCCGTATTTTGAGGTAAAAAGGCTGAAATTCCCTTTACTTGGGGGCAAAACGGCAGAAATTCCTCATATTTTCTGGCAAAAAGGCAGAAATTTCTTTTATTTTAGGGCAAAATTGCAGAAATTTCACTTATTTCAGGGCATAATTCAAAAGCTCATTTTATTTTGGGGCAAAAGGAGAGAAATTCTGTTTATTTTTGAGTAAAAAGGCAGAAATTTCAATTATTTTGAGGTAAAAAGGCAGAATTTCCTCTTATTTTGGGGCAAAAATGAAGAAATTTCCCTTTTTGTGGCAATAAGGTATGCATTCCCCTTATTTTCGTGCAAAAAGGCAGAAATTCCCTGTATTTTAGAGAAAAATTGCAGAAATTCCCCTAATTTTTGGGCAAAAGGCAGAAATTCCCTTTATTTTGGGTCAAAAATCAGAAATTCCTCTTACTTTGAGGCAAAATTCCAGAAATTTCCTTTATTTAGGGACAAAATTGCAGGAATTTACATTATTTTGGGGCAAAATTGCAGAAATTTTCCTTATTTGGGGCAAAATTGCAGAAATTTTTCTTATTTTCAGGTAAAAAGGCTGAAATTTCCTTTATTTTGGGGCAAAAAGAAAGAAATTCCCCTTATTTTAAGGCAAAATTGCAAAAATTTTCCTTATTTTGGGGCAAAAAAGCAGAAATTCCTTATATTTTGTGGCCAAAAGGCAGAAATTTCACTTATTTTGAGGTAATAAGGCTGAAATTCCCCTTATTTTGAGGCAAAAAGGCTAAAATTCCTCTTATTTTGGGGTAAAATTGCAGAAATTTCAAATATTTCAGGGCAAAATGGCAGAAATTCCCCTTATTTTGGAGCAAAAAGATGAAATCCTAATTTTTGGCTAAATTTGAAGAAATTTCACTTATTTCGGGACAAAAAGGCAGAAATTCCACTTAATTTCAGGCAAAAAGGCAGAAATGACCCGTATTTTGGAGCAAAATTGCAGAAATTCCACTAATATTGGTGCAAAAATGCAGAAATTTCCTTTATTTTTGGGCAAAAAGGCCGAAATTTCTTTTATTTTGGTACAAAATTGAAGAAATTTTCCTTATTTTGGGGCAAAAAGCAGAAATTCCCCATATTTTGGGGCAAAAAGGCAGAAATTCCTCTTATTTTGGGGCAAAAAGGCACAAATTTCCCTTATTTTCAGGAAGAATTGCAGAAATTTTATTTATTTCAGGGCAAAAAGTCAGAAATTCCTCTTATTTTTGGGCAAAATTGCAGAAATTTCCTTTACATTGGGGCAAAATTGCAGAAATTTCCCTTATTTTGGGGCAAAATTGCAGAAATTTCACTTATTTCAGGGAAAAAAAGCAGAAATTTTCTTATTTTGGGGCAAAAAGGCAGAAATTTCTTTTATTTTGGTACAAAATTGCAAAAATTTTTCTTATTTCGCAGCCAAATGGCAGAAATTCTACTTATTTTCGGCGAAAAAGGCAGAAAATCACCGTATTTTGGAGCAAAATTGCAGAAATTTCCCTAATTGTGGGGCAAAAATGCAGAAATTCCCTATATGTTGGGGCAAAAACACAGAAATTCTCCTTATATTGGGGCAAAACTCAGAAATTTCACTTATTTTGGGTCAAAATTCCAGAAATTTTTCTTATTTTGGGGCAAAATTGCAGAAATTTCACTTATTTTGGGACAAAATTGCAGAAATTTCACTTATTTCAGGGAAAAAAGGCAGAATTTTTCTGCATTTTAAGCACAATGTCAGAAATTCTTAATATTTTGTGGCAAAAATGCAGAAATTCCCCTTATTTTGAGGTAAAAAGCCTGAAATTCCCCCTTATTTGGGGCCAAAAATGCTGAAATTTCCCTTATTTTTGGGCAAAAAGACAGAAATTCCCCTTAATTTGTGGAAAAAAGGCAGAAATTTCTTTTATTTTGGGGCAAAATTGCAGAAATTTCACTTATTTCAGGGCATAATTAAAAAATTCCTTTTATTTTGGAGCAAAAAGCCAGAAATTCCGTTTATTTTTGGTAAAAAGTCAGAAATTTCACTTATTTTGAGGTAAAAAGGCAGTAATTCCCCATATTTTGGGGCAAAAATGAAGAAATTTCCTTTCTTTGTGCCAAAAGGTATACATTCCCTTTATTTTCGGGAAAAAAGCAGAAATTCTCCCTATTTTGGAGCAAAATTGCAGAAATTCCCCTAGTTGTGGGGCAAAAATGCAGAAATTCCCTCTTTATTGGGGCAAAAAGACAGAAATTCTCCTTTTTTTGGGGCAAAACTCAGAAATTCCACTTATTTTAGGGCAAAATTCCAAAAATTTCTCTTATTTTGGGGCTAAATTGCAGAAATTTCACTTATTTTAAGGCAAAATTGCAGAAATTTCAATTATTTCAGAGAAAAATTGCAGAAATTTTCCATATTTTGGAGCACAATGGCAGAAATTCTTAATATTTTGTGGCAAAAATGCAAAATTCCCCTTATTTTGAGGTAAAAAGGCTGAAATTCCCCTTATTTGGGGGCAAAAATGAAGAAATTTCTCTTTATTATTGGACAAAAAGACAGAAATTCCCCTTATTTTGTGGCAAAAAGGCAGAATTTTTTTTTTATTTTCGGGCAAAATTGCAGAAATTTCACATATTTCAAGACATAATTCAAAAATTCCTTTTATTTTGGGACAAAAAGACAGAAATTCCGTTTATTTTGGGGTAAAAAGGCAGAAATTTCACTTATTTTGAGGTAAAGAGGCAGAAATAACTCTTATTTTGGGGCAAAAATGAAGAAATTTACCTTTTTTGTGGCAAAAGGTATACATTCCCCTTATTTTTAGGCAAAAAAGCAGAAATTCCCCTTATTTTGGAGCAAAATTGCAGAAATTCCCCTAATTGTGGGTCAAAAAGACAGAAATTCCCTATATGTTAGGGCAAAAAGACAGAAATTCTTCTTATTTTGGGGCAAAACTATGAAATTCCACTTATTTTTGGGAAAAATTCCAGAAATTTCCTATTTTTTGGGGCAAAATTGCAGAAATTTCACTTATTTTCTGGCAAAATTGCAGAAATTTCACTTATTTCAGGGTAATAAGTCAGAAATTTTCCTTCTTTTGGGGAAAAAAAACAGAAATTCCCTTTGTTTTGGGGAAAAAAGACAGAGAAATTCCACTTATTTAGAGTCAAAAATGAGGAAATTCCCCTTATTTTGGAGCAAAAATGAAGAAATTTCCTTTTTTTATGGCAAAAAGTTACGCATTCCTCTTATTTTCGGGCAAAAAGGCAGAAATTCCCCGTATTTTGGAGCAAAATTGCAGAAATTCCCCTAATTGTGGGGCATAAAGGCAGAAATTCTCTATATGTTGGAGCAAAAAGACAGAAATTCTCCTTATTTTGGGGCAAAACTCAGAAATTCCACTTCTTTTGGGGCAAAAATCCAGAAATTTCTTTTATTTTGGGGCAAAATTGCAGAAATTTCACTTATTTTGAGGCAAAATTGCAGAAATTTCACTTATTTCAGGGAAAAAAGGCAGAAATTTTTTTTATTTTGGGACAAAAAGGCAGAAATTCCTAATATTTTGTGGCAAAAATGCAGAAATTTCCCTAATTTTGAGGTAAAAATGCTGAAATTTCCCTTATTTGGGGGCAGAAAGGCAGAAATTACCCTTATTTTTAGTCAAAATTGCAGAAATTTCACTTATTTCAGGGTAATAAGTCAGAAATTCCCCTTATTTTGGGGCAAAAAAGACAGAAATTCCCATTGTTTTGGGGGAAAAAAACAGAAATTCCACTTATTCAGAGGCAAAAATGCAGAAATTCCCCTTATTTTGGAGCAAAAATGAAGAAATTTCCCTTTTTTATGGCAAAAAGTTATGCATTCCCCTTATTTTCGGGCAAAAAGGCAGAAATTCTCCGTATTTTGGAGCAAAATTCAGAAATTCCCCTAATTTTGGGGCAAAAGGCAGAAATTCCCTTTTATTTTGGGGCAAAAATCAGAAATTCCCCTTTCTTTGAGGCTAAATTCCAGAAATTTCCTTTATTTTGGGGCAAAATTGCAGAAATTTACATTATTTTGGGGCAAAATTGCAGAAATTTGCCTTATTTGGGGCAAAATTGCAGAATTTTCACTTATTTTAAGGTAAAAAGACTGAAATTTCCTTTATTTTGGGGCAAAAAGGGAGAAATTCCTTTTATTTTGGGGCAAAAAGGCAGAAATTTCCCTTATTTTGAGGTGATAAGGCTGAAATTCCCCTTTATTTTGGAACAAAAAGGCAGAAATTCCCCTTATTTTGGGGTAAAATTGCAGAAATTTCAAATATTTCAGGGCAAAATGGCAGAAATTCCCCTTATTTTGGGGCAAAAAAATGAAATCCCTAATTTTTGGCTAAATTTGAAGAAATTTCACTTATTTCGGGACAAAAAAGCAGAAATTCAACTTAATTTCGGGCAAAAAGGCAGAAATGACCCGTATTTTGGAGCAAAATTGCAGAAATTCCCCTAATATTGGTGCAAAAATGCAGAAATTCCCTTTATTTAAAGGCAAAAAAGCAGAAATTCTCCATATTTTGGTGCAAAAAGGCTTAAATTCCCTTTATTTTGAGGTAAAATGCTGAAATTTTCCATATTTTGGGGCAAAAGGCAGAAATTCCACTTATTTTGGGGCAAAAAGGCACAAATTTCCCTTATTTTCGGGCAAAATTGCAGAAATTTCATTTATTTCAGGGCAAAAAGTCAGAAATTTTTCTTATTTTGGGGCAAAAAGCAGAAATTTCTTTTATTATGGTACAAAATTGAAGAAATTTTTCTTATTTTGGAATAAAAAGGCAGAAATTCCCCATATTTTGGGGCAAAAGGAAGAAATTCTTCTTATTTTAGGTAAAATGCAGAAATTCCCCTTATTTAGAGGTAAAATGCAGAAATTCCCCAAATATTGGGGGAAAATGCAAAAATTCCCTTTATTTTGGGGCTAAAAGGCAGAAATTCCCCGTATTTTGAAGCAAAATTGCAGAAATTCTCATAATTGTCGGGCAAAAAGGCAGAAATTCTCCTTATTTTGGGGCAAAAAGACAAAAAATCTCTTTTTTTCAGGAGCAAAAAGTCAGAAATTCCCCTTATTTTGGGGCAAAATTGCAGAAATTTCCTTTACATTTGGGCAAAATTGCAGAAATTTCCCTTATTTTGGGGCAAAATTGCAGAAATTTCACTTTTTTCAGAAAAAAGGCAGAAATTTTCTTATTTTGGGGCAAAAAGGCAGAAATTTCTTTTATTTTTGTACAAAATTGCAGAAATTTTTCTTATTTTGGGGCAAAAAGGCAGAAATTTCCCATATTTTAGGGCAAAAAGGCAGAAATTCCTCTTATTTTGAGGTAAAAAGGCTGAAATTCCCCTTATTTTCAGTCAAAAAGTCAGAAATTCCCTTTATTTTGGGGAATCAACGTCAGAAATTTCATTTATTTTGGGGGAAAAAGCAGAAATTGCACTTATTTTGAGTCTAAAAGGCAGAAAATCCCCTTATTTTGGGGCAAAAATGAAGAAATTTTCTTTTTTTATGGCAAAAAGGTATACATTCCCTTTATTTTCAGGCAAAAATGCAGAAATTCCCCGTATTTTGGAGCAAAATTGCAGAAATTCCCCTAATTTTGGTGCAAAAGGCAGATATTCCCCTAATTTTGGCCTTAAACTGCAGAAATTTCACTTATTTCGTGGCAAAATTGCAGAAATTTTCATTATTTTCAGGGAAAAAGGCAGAAAATCCCCATATTTTGGAGCAAAATTGCAGAAATTCAAATAATTTTGGGGTAAAAAATAGAGTAATTTTCTTTATTTTGGGCAAAAATGCAGAAATTCTCCATATTTTGGGGCTAAAGGCAGAAATTCCCCTTATTTTAGGGCAATATTGCAGAAATTTCCCTTATTTGGGGCAAAAAACAGAAATTCCCCTTATTATTGAGAAAAATTGCAGAAATTTCCCTTATTATGAGGAAAAATTGCAGAAATTTCCCTTATTTTAGGGCAAAATTGCAGAAATTTCACTTATTTCAGGGTAATAAGTCAGAAATTTTCCTTATTTTGGGGAAAAAAGACAAAAATTCCCTTTGTTTTGGGGGAAAAATACAGAAATTCCACTTATTTAGAGGCAAAAATGCAGAAATTCCCCTTTTTTTGGAGCAAAAATGAAGAAATTTCCCTTTTTTATGGCAAAAAGTTATGCATTCCCCTTATTTTCGGGCAAAAAGGCAGAAATTCCCCGTATTTTGGAGCAAAATTGCAGAAATTCCCCTAATTGTGGGGCATAAAGGCAGAAATTCTCTATATGTTGGAGCAAAAAGACAGAAATTCTCCTTATTTTGGGGCAAAACTCAGAAATTCCACTTTTTTTGGGGCAAAATTCCAGAATTTTTTCTTATTTTGGGGCAAAATTGCAGAAATTTCTCTTATTTTGTGGCAAAATTGCAGAAATTCCCCTAATTTTGAGGTAAAAATGCTGAAATTTCCCTTATTTGGGGTCAGAAAGGCAGAAATTACCCTTATTTTGAGTCAAAATTGCAAAAATTTCACTTATTTCAGGGTAATAAGTCAGAAATTTTCCTTATTTTGGGGCAAAAAAGACAGAAATTCCCTTTGTTTTGGGGAAAAATAACAGAAATTCCACTTATTTAGAGGCCAAAAGGCAGAAATTCCCCGTATTTTGGAGCAAAACTGAAGAAATTTCCCTTTTTTATGGCAAAAAAATATGCATTCCCCTTATTTTCAGGCAAAAAGGAAGAAATTCTCCGTATTTTGGAGCAAAATTCAGAAATTCCCCTAATTTTGGGGCAAAAGGCAGAAATTCCCTTTATTTTGGGGCAAAAATCAGAAATTTCCCTTACTTTGCGCAAAATTCCAGAAATTTCCTTTATTTTGGGGCAAAATTGCAGGAATTTACCTTATTTTGGGGCAAAATTGCAGAAATTTCCCTTATTTGGGGCAAAATTGGAGAATTTTCACTTATTTTCAGGTAAAAAGGCTGAAATTTTCTTTATTTTGGGGCAAAAAGGGAGAAATCCCTTTTATTTTGGGAAAAATAGCAGAAGTTTTCCTTATTTTGGGGCAAAAGGCAGAAATTCCTTATATTTTGTGGCAAAAAGGCAGAAATTTCCCTTATTTTGAGGTGATAAGGCTGAAATTCCCCTTTATTTTGGAACAAAAAGGCAGAAATTCCCCTTATTTTGGGGTAAAATTGCAGAAATTTCAAATATTTCGTGGCAAAATGGCAGAAATTCCCCTTATTTTGGGGCAAAAAGATGAAATCCCTAATTTTTGGCTAAAATTGAAGAAATTTCACTTATTTCGGGACAAAAAGGCAGAAATTCCACTTAATTTCTGGCAAAAAAGGCAGAAATGACCCGTATTTTGGAGCAAAATTGCAAAAATTCCCTTAATATTTGTGCAAAAATGCAGAAATTCCTTTTATTTTGGGGCAAAAAGGCAGAAATTCTCCATATTTTGGTGCAAAAAGGCTGAAATTCCTCTTATTTCGAGGTAAAATGATGAAATTCCCCATATTTTGGGGCAAAAGGCAGAAATTCCTCTTATTTTGGGGCAAAAAGCCACAAATTTCCCTTATTTTCAGGAAAAATTGCAGAAATTTCATTTATTTCAGGGCAAAAAGTCAGAAATTCTTCTTATTTTGGGGCACAATTGCAGAAATTTCCTTTACATTGGGGCAAAATTGCAGAAATTTCCCTTCCTTTCGGGCAAAATTGCAGAAATTTCACTTATTTAAGGGAAAAAAAGCAGAAATTTTCTGATTTTGAGAAAAAAAGGCAGAAATTTCTTTTATTTTGGTAAAAAATTGCAGAAATTTTTCTTATTTCGCGGCCAAATGGCAGAAATTCTCCTTATTTTCGATGAAATAGGCAGAAAATCACCGTATTTTGGAGCAAAATTGCAGAAATTCCCCTAATTGTGGGGCAAAAATGCAGAAATTCCCTATATATTGAGGCAAAAAGACAGAAATTCTCCTTATATTGGGGCAAAACTCAGAAATTCCACTTATTTTAGGGCAAAATTGCAGAAATTTCATTTATTTTGGGGAAAAATTGAAGAAATTTCACTTATTTCAGGCAAAAAAGGCAGAATTTTTCCGTATTTTGAAGCACAATGTCAGAAATTCTTAATATTTTGTGGCAAAAATGCAGAAATTCCCCTTATTTTGAGGTAAAAAGCATGAAATTCCCTCTTTATGGGGGCAAAAAGGCAGAAATTTCCCTTATTTTGGGCCAAAAAGACAGAATTTCCTCTTATTTTGTGGCAAAAAGAAGAAATTTCTTTTATTTTGGGGCAAAATTGCAGAAATTTCACTTATTTCAGGGCATAATTCAAAAATTCCTTTTATTTTAAGCAAAAAGACAGAAATTCCGTTTATTTTTGGGTAAAAAGTCAGAAATTTCACTTATTTTGAGGTAAAAAGGCAGAAATTCCTCTTATTTTGGGCCAAAAATGAAGAAATTTCCCTATTTTGTGGCAAAAGGTATACATTCCCCTTATTTTTGGGCAAAAAAGAAGAAATTCCCCATAATTTGGAGCAAAATTGCAGAAATTCCCCTAACTGTGGTGCAAAAATAAAGAAATTCCTTATATGTTGGGGCAAAAAGACAGAAATTCTCCTTATTTTGGCGCAAAACTCAGAAATTCCACTTATTTTGGAACAAAATTCCAGAAATTTCCCTTATATTGGGGCAAAATTGCAGATATTTCACTTATTTTGGGGCAAAATTGTAGAAATTTCACTTATTTCAAAGAAAAACGGCAGAAATTTTCCATATTTTGGAGCACAATGGCAGAAATTCTTAACATTTTGTGGCAAAAATGCAGAAATTCCCTTTATTTTGAGGTAAAAAGCCGGAAATTCTCCCTTATTTGGGGGCAAAAAGGCTGAAATTTCCCTTATTTTGGGGCAAAAAGACAGAAATTCCCCTTATTTTGTGGCAAAAAGGCAGAAATTTTTTATTCTGGGGCAAAATTGCAGAAATTTCACTTATTTCAGAGCATAATTCAAAAATTCCTTTTATTTTGGAGCAAAAAGAGAGAAATTCCATTTATTTTTGGGAAAAAGGCAGAAATTTCACTTATTTTGAGGTAAAAAGGCAGAAATTCCCCATATTTTGGGGCAAAAATGAAGAAATTTCCTTTCTTTGTGGCAAAAGGTATACATTCCCTTTATTTTCAGGAAAAAAGCAGAAATTCCCCGTATTTTGGAGCAAAATTGCAGAAATTCCCCTAGTTGTGGGGCAAAAATGCAGAAATTCCCAATTTGTTGGGGCAAAAAGACAGAAATTCTCCTTATTTTGGGGCAAAACTCAGAAATTCCACTTCTTTGGGGCAAAATTCCAGAAATTTCCCTTATTTTGGGGCAAAATTGCAGAAATTTCACTTATTTTGGGGCAAAATTGCAGAAATTTCACTTATTTCAGAAAAAAAAGGCCGAAATTTTCCTTATTTTGGGAGAAAAAGGCAAAAATTCCTAATATTTTGTGGCAAAAATGCAGAAATTCCCCTAATTTTGAGGTACAAATGCTGAAATTTCCCGTATTTGGGGGCAGAAAGGCAGAAATTACCCTAATTTTGAGGCAAAATTGCAGAAATTTTACCTATTTCAGGGTAATAAGTCAGAAATTCCCCTTATTTTGGGGCAAAAAAGACAGAAATTCCCATTGTTTTGGGGGAAAAAAACAGAAATTCCACTTATTTAGAGGCAAAAAGGCAGAAATTCTCCGTATTTTGGAGCAAAAATGAAGAAATTTCCCTTTTTTATGGCAAAAAAGATATGCATTCCCCTTATTTTCAGGCAAAAAGTCAGAAATTCTCCGTATTTTGGAGCAAAATTCAGAAATTCTCCTAATTTTGGGGCAAAAGGCAGAAATTCCCTTTTATTTTGGGGCAAAAATCAGAAATTCCCCTTACTTTGCGGCAAAATTCCAGAAATTTCCTTTATTTTGGGGCAAAATTACAGGAATTTACCTTATTTTGGGGCAAAATTGCAGAAATTTGCCTTATATGGGGCAAAATTGCAGAATTTTCACTTATTTTCAAGTAAAAAGGCTGAAATTTCCTTTATTTTGGGGCAAAAAGGGAGAAATTCCTCTTATTTTGGGGCAAAATTGCAAAAATTTTCTTTATTTTGGGGCAAAAAGGCAGAAATTCCTTATATTTTGTGGCAAAAAGGCAGAAATTTCCCTTATTTTGAGGTAATAAGGCTGAAATTCCCCTTTATTTTGGAACAAAAAGGCAGAAATTCCCCCTATTTTTGGGTAAAATTGCAGAAATTTCAAATATTTCAGGGCATAATGGCAGAAATTCCCCTTATTTTGGGGCAAAAAGATGAAATCCCTAATTTTTGGCTAAAATTGAAGAAATTTCACATATTTCGGGACAAAAAGGCAGAAATTCCACTTAATTTCTGGCAAAAAAGACAGAAATGACCAGTATTTTGGAGCAAAATTGCAGAAATTCCCCTAATATTTGTGCAAAAATGCAGAAATTCCCTTTATTTTGAGGCAAAAAGGCAGAAATTCTCCATATTTTGGTGCAAAAAGGCTAAAATTCCTCTTATTTTGAGGTAAAATGATGAAATTCCCCATATTTTGGGGCAATAGGCAGAAATTCCTCTTATTTTGGGGCAAAAAGGCACAAATTTCCCTTATTTTCAGGAAAAATTGCAGAAATTTCATTTATTTCAGGGCAAAAAGTCAGAAATTCCTCTTATTTTGGGGCACAATTGCAGAAATTTCCTTTACATTGGGGCAAAATTGCAGAAATTTCCCTTCCTTTGGGGCAAAATTGCAGAAATTTCACTTATTTAAGGGAAAAAAAGCAGAAATTTTCTTATATTGGGGCAAAAAGGCAGAAATTTCTTTTATTTTGGTACAAAATTGCAGAAATTTTTCTTATTTCGCGGCCAAATGGCAGAAATTCTCCTTATTTTCGGTGAAAAAGGCAGAAAATCACCGCATTTTGGAGCAAAATTGCAGAAATTCCCCTAATTGTGGGGCAAAAAGGCAGAAATTCCCTATATGTTATGGTAAAAAGACAGAAATTCTCCTTATTTTTTGGTAAAACTCAGAAATTCCACTTATTTTGGGGCAAAATTCCAAAAATTTCCTTTATTTTGGGGCAAAATTGAAGAAACTTCACTTATTTTGGGGCAAAATTGCAGAAATTTCACTTATTTCAGGGGAAAAAGGCAGAAATTTTTTTTGTTTTGGGGCAAAAAGGCAGAAATTTCACTTATCTCATTAAAAAAGCAGAAGTTTTCTTATTTTGGGGCAAAAAGGCAGAAATTTCTTTTATTTTGGTACAAAATTGCCGAAATTTTTCTTATTCTGGGGCAAAAAGGCAGAATTTTTTTTATTTTGTGGCAAAACTCAAAAATTCCACTTATTTTGGGGCAAAATTGCAGAAATTTCACTTATTTCAAAAAAAGAGCAGAAATTTTTTTATTTTGGGGCAAAAAGGCAGAAATTTCTTTTATTTTGGTACAAAATTGCAGAATTTTTTCTTATTTTGGGGCAAAAAGGCAGAAATTTCTCATATTTTGGGGCAAAAATGCAAAAATTTCCTATATTTTGAGGTAAAACGGCTAAAATTCCAATTATTTGGGGGCAAAAAAGCAGAAATTTCGTTTATTTTGGGGCAAAATTGCAGAAATTTCACTTACTTAAGGGTAATAAGTCAGAAATTTTCCTTATTTTGGGGCAAAAAGACAGAAATTCCCTTTATTTTGGGGGAAAAAGACAGAAATTCCACTTATTTAGAGGCAAAAAAGCAGAAATTCCTCTTATTTTGGAGAAAAAATGAAGAAATTTCCATTTTTTATGGCAAAAAGGTATGCATTCTTATTATTTTTGGGCAAAAAGGCAGAAATTCCTTGTATTTTGAAGCAAAGTTGCAGAAATTTCTATAATTGCTGGGCAAAAAGGCAGAAATCCCCTATATGTTGGGGCAAAAGGACAGAAATTCTCCTTATTTTGGGGCAAAACTCAGAAATTCCACTTATTTTGGGGCAAAATTCCAGAAATTTCACTTATTTCAGAAAAAAAGCGGAAATTTTCTTATTTTGGGGGAAAAAGGTAGAAAATTTTTTTTATTTTGTTACAAAATTACAGAAATTTTTCTTATTTTGGGACAAAAAGGCAGAAATTTCCCATATTTTGGGGCAAAATGCAGAATTTCCCCTTATTTTGAGGTTAAAGGCTGAAATTCTCCTTATTTGGGGGCAAAAAGGCAGAAATTTCTCTTATTTTTGGGCAAAATTGCAGAAATTTCACTTATTTCAGGGTAAGAAGTCAGAAATTTTCCTTATTTTGGGGCAAAAAAGACAGAAATTTCTTTAGTTTTGGGGGAAAAAGACAGAAATTCCACGTATTTCGAGGCAAAAAAGCAGAAATTCCCCTTATTTTGGAGCAAAAATGAAGAAATTTCCCTTTTTTATAGCAAAAAGGTATGCATTCTTTTTATTTTCGGGCAAAAAAGCAGAAATTCCCCGTATTTTGGAGCAAAATTGCAGAAATTCCCCTAATTGTGGAGCAAAAATGCAGAAATTCCCTATATGTTGGAGCAAAAAGACAGAAATTTTCCTTATTTTGGGGCAAAACTCAGAAATTCCACTTATTTTGGGGCAAAATTGCAGAAATTTGACTTATTCTGGGGCCAAATTGCAGAAATTTCACTTATTTCAGAAAAAAGCAGAAATTCTCTTATTTTGGGGAAAAAAGACAGAAATTTCTTTTATTTTGGTACAAAATTACAGAAATTTTTCTTATTTTGGGACAAAAAGGCAGAAATTTCCCATATTATGGGGCAAAAATGCAGAAATTCCCCTTATTTTGAGGTATAAAGGCTGAAATTCCTCTTTTTTGGGTGCAAAAAGGCAGAAATTTCTCTTATTTTTGGGCAAAATTGCAGAAATTTCACTTATTTCAGGGTAAGAAGTCAGAAATTTTCCTTATTTTGGGGCAAAAAAGACAGAAATTTCTTCAGTTTTGGGGGAAAAAGACAGAAATTCCACTTATTTCGAGGTAAAAAAGCAGAAATTCCCCTTATTTTGGAGCAAAAATGAAGAAATTTCCCTTTTTTATAGCAAAAAGGTATGCATTCTTTTTATTTTCGGGCAAAAAAGCAGAAATTCCCCGTATTTTGGAGCAAAATTGCAGAAATTCCCCTAATTGTGGAGCAAAAATGCAGAAATTCCCTATATGTTGGAGCAAAAAGACAGAAATTTTCCTTATTTTGGGGCAAAACTCAGAAATTCCACTTATTTTGGGGCAAAATTGCAGAAATTTGACTTATTCTGGGGCAAAATTGCAGAAATTTCACTTATTTCAGAAAAAAAGCAGAAATTCTCTTATTTTGGGGAAAAAAGACAGAAATTTCTTTTATCTTGGTACAAAATTACAGAAATTTTTCTTATTTTGGGACAAAAAGGCAGAAATTTCCCATATTATGGGGCAAAAATGCAGAAATTCTTCTTATTTTGAGGTAAAAAGGCTGAAATTCCTCTTTTTTGGGTGCAAAAAGGCAGAAATTTCCCTTATTTTGGGGCAAAATTGCAGAAATTTCACTTATTTCTGGGTAATAAGTCAGAAATTTTCCTTCTTTGGGGGCAAAAAAGTCATAAATTCCCTTTGTTTTGGGGGAAAAAGACAGAAATTCCACTTATTTAGAGGCAAAAAAGCAGAAATTTCCCTTACTTTTGAGCAAAAATGAAGAAATTTCCCTTTTTTATGGCAAAAAAGTATGCATTCTTCTATTTTTCACGCAAAAAGGCAGAAATTCCCCGTATTTTGGAGCAAAATTACAGAAATTCCCCTAATTGTGGGGCAAAAAGGCAGAAGTTCCCTATATGTTGGAGAAAAAAGACAGAAATTCTCCTTAATTTGGGGCAAAACTCAGAAATTCCACTTATTTTGGGGCAAAATTCTAGAAATTTCCCTTATTTTGGAGAAAAATTGCAGAAATTTGACTTATTTTGGGGCAAAATTGCAGAAATTTCACTCATTTCATTAAAAAAGTAGAAATTTTCTTATTTTAGGGCAAAAAGGCAGAAATTTCTTTTATTTTGGTACAAAATTGCAGAAATTTTTCTTATTTTGGGGCAAAAAGGCAGAAATTTCTCATCTTTTGGGGCAAAAATGCAGAAATTCTTCTTATTTTGAGGTAAAAAGGCTGAAATTCCCATTATTTGGGGGCAAAAAGGCAGAAATTTCCCTTATTTTGGGGCAAAATTGCAGAAATTTTACTTACTTCAGGGTAATAAGTCAGAAATTTTCCTAATTTTGGGGCAAAAATATAGAAATTCCCTTTATTTTGGGGGAAAAAGACAGAAATTTTACTTATTTAGAGGCAAAAAAGCAGAAATTCCCCTTATTTTTTGAGCAAAAATGAAGAAATTTCCTTTTTTTATGGCAAAAAGGTATGCATTATTCTTATTTTTGGGCAAAAATGCAGAAATTCCTTGTATTTTATTAGCAAAATTGCAGAAATTCCCCAAATTGTTGGGCAAAAAGGTAGAAATTCCCTATATTTTGGGGCAAAAAGACAGAAATTCTCCTTATTTTGGGGCAAAACTCAGAAATTCCAAATATTTTGGGGCAAAATTCCAGAAATTTTCCTTATTTTGGGGCAAAATTGAAGAAATTTGACTTATTTCAGAAAAAAGCAGAAATTTTCTTATTTTGGGGCAAAAAGGCAGAAATTTTTTTTATTTTGGTACAAAATTGCAAATTTTTTTTCTATTTTGGGTCAAAAAGGCAGAAATTTCTCATATTTTGGGGTAAAAATGCATAAATTCCCCTTATTTTGAGGTAAAAAGCCTGAAATTCCCCTTATTTAGGAGCAAAAATGCAGAAATTACTCTTATTTTGGGGCAAAATTGCAGAAATTTCACTTATTTCAGGGTAATAAGTCAGAAATTTTCCTTATTTTGGGGCAAAAAGACTGAAATTTCTTTTGTTTCTGGGGAAAAAGACAGAAAATCCACTTATTTAGAGGCAAAAAAGCAGAAATTCCCCTTATTTTGGAGCAAAAATGAAGAAATTTCCCTTTTTTATGGAAAAAAGGTATGCATTCTTCTTATTTTCGGGCAAAAAGCCACAAATTCCCCGTATTTTGGAGCAAAATTGCAGAAATTCCCCTAATTGTGGGGCAAAAAGGCAGAAATTCCCTATATGTTGGGGCAAAAAGACAGAAATTCTCCTTATTCTGGGGCAAAAATCAGAAATTCCACTTATTTTGGGGCAAAATTGCAGAAGTTTGACTTATTTTGGGGCAAAATTGCAGAAATTTCACTTCTTTCAGAAAAAAGCAGAAATTCTCTTATTTTGGGTCAAAAAGGCAGAAATTTATTTTGGGACAAAATTGCAGAAATTTTTCTTATTTTGGGGCAAAAAGGCAGAAATTTCCCATATTATGGGGCAAAAATGAAGAAATTCCCCTAACTTTGATGTAAAAAGGCTGAAATTCCCCCTTTTGGGGTGCAAAAAGGCAGAAATTTCCATTATTTTGGTTCAAAATTGCAGAAATTTCACTTATTTCAGGGTAATATGTCAGAAATTTTCATTATTTTGGAGCAAAAAATATAGAAATTCCCTTTGTTTTAGGGGAAAAAGACCGAAATTCCACATATTTAGAGGAAAAAAAGCAGAAAATCCTCTTATTTTGAAGCAAAAATGAAGAAATTTCTTTTTTTTATGGCAAAAAGGTATGCATTCTTCTTATTTTCGGGCAAAAATGCAGAAATTCCCCATATTTTGGAGCAAAATTGTAGAAATTCCCCTAATTGTGGGGCAAAAGGCAGAAATTCTCCTTATTTTGGTGCAAAACTCAGAAATTCCACTTATTTTGGGGCAAAATTTCAGAAATTTCACTTATTTCAGAAAAAAAGCAGAAATTTTCTTATTTTAGGGCAAAAAGGCAGAAATTTTTTTTATTTTGGTACAAAATTGCAGAAATTTTTCTTATTTTGGGGCAAAAAGGCAGAAATTTCTCATATTTTGGGGCAAAATTCAGAAATTCCTCTTATTTTTAGGTAAATATGCTGAAATTTTCTTATTTGGGGGCAAAAAGACAGAAATTTCCCTTATTTGGGGGCAAAATTGCAGAAATTTCACTTATTTCATGGAAATAAGTCAGAAATTTTCCTTAATTTGAGGCAAAAAAGAAAGAAATTCCCTTTGTTTTGGGGGAAAAAGACAGAAATTCCAGTTATTTAGAGGCAAAAAAGCAGAAATTCCCCTTATATTGGAGCAAAAATGAAGAAATTTCCCTTTTTTGTGGCAAAAGGTATACATTTTCCTTATTTTGGGGCTAAAAAGCAGAAATTCCCTGTATTTTGGATCAAAATTGCAGAAATTCCCTAATTGTGGGTCAAAAAGGCAGAAATTCCCTATATGTTAGTGCAAAAAACAGAAATTCTCCTTATTTTGGGGTAAAACTCAGAAATTCCACTTATTTTGGGGAAAAATTCCAAAAATTTCCCTTATTTTGGGGCATAATTGCAGAAACTTCACTTATTTTGGGGCATAATTGCAGAAATTTCACTTATTTCAGGGAAAAAAAGACGAAATTTTTCTTATTTTGGGGCAAAAAGGCAGAAATTCTTTATATTTTGGAGCAAAATTGCAGAAATTCCCCTAATTGTGGGGCAAAAAGGCAGAAATTCCCTATATGTTGGCGCAAAAAGACAGAAATTCTCCTTATTTTGGGGCCAAACTCAGAAATTCCACTTATTTTGGGGCAAAATTGCAGAAATTTCACTTATTTAGGGAAAAATTGCAGAAATTTCACTTATTTCAAAGAAAAAAAAGCAAAACTTTTTTTATTTTAGGGCAAAAAGGCAGAAATTTCTTTTATTTTGATACAAAATTGCAGAAATTTTTCTTATTTTGGGCAAAAAGGCAGAAATTTCCGATATTTTGGGGCAAAAATGCAGAAATTCCCCTTATTTTGAGGTAAAAAGGATGAAATTCCCCTTATTTTGGGGCAAAAAATTAAACATTCTTCTTATTTTGGTGCAAAAAGGAGACATTTCCCTTATTTTGGGGAAAAATTTTAGAAATTTAACTTATTTCAGGGCAAAAAGTCAGAAATTTCCCTTATTTTGGGTCAAAAATACAGAAATTCCGTTTATTTTTGTGAAAAGTCAGAAATTGCACTTATTTTGAGTCTAAAAGAAGGAAAACCCCCTTATTTTGGGGTAAAAATGAAGAAATTTCCCTTTTTTATGGCAAAAAGGTATACATTCCCTTTATTTTCGGGCAAAAAGGCCGAAATTCCCCGTATTTTGCAGCAAAATTGCAGAAATTACCCTAATTTTGGGGTAAAAACGCAGAACTTCCTTTTATTTTGGGGTAAAACTGCAGAAATTTCACTTATTTCGCAGCAAAATGGCAGAAATTCCCTTTATTTTTGGTGAAAAAGGCAGAAAATCCCCGTATTTTAAAGCAAAATTGCAGAAATTCACCTAATTTTGGGGTAAAACATGCAGTAATTTTCTTTATTTAGGGGCAAAAAGGCAGAAATTCCCCTTATTTTGGGGCAAAAGGCAGAAATTCCTTTTATTATATGGCAATATTTCAGAAATTTCTCTTATTTGGAAACAAAAAACAGAAATTCCCTTTATTTTGGGGCAAAATTGCAGAAAATTCCTTTATTATGGGGAAAAATTGCAGAAATTTCTTTTATTTTGGGGCAAAATTGCAAAAATTTCACTTATTTCAGGGCATAATTCAATAATTCCTTATATTTTGAGGCAAAAAGACAGAAATTTTGTTTATTTTTGGGTAAAAAGGCAGAAATTTTACATATTTTGAGGAAAAAAGGCAGAAATTCCTCTTATTTTGGGGCAAAAATGAAGAAATTTCCCTTTTTTTGTGGCAAAAGCTATACATTCTCCTTATTTTCGGGCAAAAAAAGCAGGAATTCCCAGTATCTTGGAGCAAAATTGCAGTAATTCCCCTAATTGTGGGGCAAAAAGGCAGAAATTCCCTATATGTTAGGGCAAAAAAAAGAAATTTTCCTTATTTTAAGGAAAAACTCAGAAATTCCACTTACTTTGGGGCAAAATTCCAGAAATTTCCCTTATTTTGGGGCAAAATTGCAGAGATTTCACTTATTTTGGGGTCAAAATTGTAGAAATTTCACTTATTTCAGGGAAAAAAGGCAGAAATTTCTCTTATTTTGGGGCAAAAAGGCAGAAATTCCTAATATATTATGGCAAAAATGCAGAAATTTCCCTTATTTTGAGGTAAAAAGGGTGAAATCCCCTTATTTGGGGGCAAAAAGCCAGAAATTTCCCTTATTTTGGGGCAAAATTGCAGAAATTTCACTTATTTCAGGGTAATAAGTCATAAATTTTCCTTATTTTGGGGCTAAAAAGACAGAAATTCCCTTTGTTTTGGGGGAAAAAGACAGAAATTCCACATATTTAGAGGAAAAAAAGCAGAAATTCCCCTTAATTTGTAGCAAAAATGAAGAAATTTCCCTTCTCTGTGCCAAAAGGTAAACATTCCCTTTATTTTCGGGCTGAAAAGCAGAAATTCCTTGTATTTTGGAGCAAAATTGCAGAAATTCCCCAAATTGTGGGGCAAAAAGGCAGAAATTCGCTATATGTTAGGGCAAAAAGACAGAAATTCTCCTTATGTTGGGGCAAAACTCAGAAATTCCACTTATTTTGCGGCAAAATTCCAGAAATTTCCCTTATTTTGGGGCAAAATTGCAGAAATATCACTTATTTCAGGGAAAAAAGGCAGAAATTTTCCTTATTTTGGGGCAAAAAGGCAGAAATTCCTAATATTTTGTGTCAAAAATGCAGAAAGTCCTCTTATTTTGAGGTAAAAACGCTGAAATTCCCCTATTTGGGTGCAAAAAGGCAGAAATTTCCCTTATTTTGGGGCAAAATTGCAGTAATTTCACTTATTTCAGGGTAATAAGTCAGAAAGTTTTCCTATTTTGGGGCAAAGAAGACAGAAATTCCCTTTGTTTTGGGGGAAAAAGACAGAAATTCCACTTATTTAGAGGCAATAAAGCAGAAATTTCACTTATTTTGGAGCAAAAATGAAGAAATTTCCCTTTTTTATGGCAAAAAGGTATGCATTCTTCTTATTTTCGGGCAAAAAGGCAGAAATTCCCCGTATTTTGGAGCAAAATTGCAGAAATTCCCCAAATTGTGGGGCAAAAAGGCAGAAATTCCCTATATGTTGGGGCAAAAAGACAGAAATTCTCCTTATTTTGGGGCAAAACTCAATAATTCCACTTATTTTGGGGCAAAATTCCAGAAATTTCCCTTATTTTGGGGCACAATTGCAGAAATTTCACTTATTTTGGGGCAAAATTGCAGAAATTTCACTTATTTCAGGGAAAAAAGGCAGAAATTTTTCTTATTTTGAAGCAAAAAGGCAGAAATTCCCCTTATTTTGAGGTAAAAACGCTGAAATTCCGTCTATTTTGGGGCAAAATGCAGAAATTCCCCTTATTTTAGGGCAAAAAGCTGACATTCCCCTTATTTTGGGGAAAATTTTAGAAATTTAACTTATTTCAGGGCAAAAAGTCAGAAATTCCCCTTATTTTGGGGCATAAAGAGAGAAATTCCATTTATTTTGGGGGAAAATTCAGAAATTGGACTTATTTGGAGTCAAAAAGGCGGAAAATCCCCTTATTTTGGGGTAAAAATGAAGAAATTTCTCTTTTTTATGGCAAAAAGGTATACATTCCCTTTATTTTCAGGCAAAACGGCAGAAATTCCCCGTATTATGGAGCAAAATTGCAGAAATTTCCCTAATTTTGGGGCAAAAACGCAGAACTTCTCCTTATTTTGGAGTAAAACTGCAGAAATTTCACTTATTTCACGGCATAATGGCAGAAATTCCCTTTATTTTCGGAGAAAAAGGCAGAAAATCCCCGTATTTTGGAGCAAAATTGCAGAAATTCACCTAATTTTGGGGTAAAAAATGCAGTAATTTTCTTTATTTTGGGGCAAAAAGGTAGAAATTCCCCTTATTTTGGGGCAAAAGGTAGAAATTCTTCTTATTTTAGGGTAAAATTGCAGAAATTTCCCTTATTGGAGGAAAATAAACAGAAATTCCCTTTATTTTGGGTCAAAATTGCAGAAAATTCCTTTATTATGTGGAAAAATTGCAGAAATTCCTTTTATTTTAAGGCAAAATTGCAGAAATTTCACTTATTTCAGAGAAAAAAAAGCAAAAATTTTTCTTATTTTAGGGCAAAGAGGCAGAAATTCACCTTATTTTGAAGCAAAAAGGTAGAAATTCACCTTATTTTGGGTTAAAATTGCAGACATTTCACACATTTCAGGGCAAAAAGGCAGAAATTCCCTTTATTTTGGGATAAAATTGCAGAAATTTCCTTGTTTGGGGGCAAAAGGGAAGAAAATCCCCTTAATTTCGGGCAAAAAGTCAGAAATTCCCCGTATTTTTGAGCAAAATTGCAGAAATTCCCCTAATATTGGGGCCAAAATGCAGAAATTCCATTTTTTGGGGGCAAATCGGCAGAAGTTCCCCTTATTTTCGGGAAAAGAGGCAGAAATTCCCTGTATTTTGAAGCAAAATTGCAGAAACTCCCCTAATTTTGGTGCAAAAAGGCAGAAATTCCCTTTATTTTGGGGCAAAAATACAGAAATTCTCCTTATTTCGGGGCAAAAAGAAGAAATTTCCCTTATTTTGAGGCAAAGTTTTAGAAATTTCTTTTATTTTGGTACCGAATTGCAGAAATTTTTCTTATTTTGTGGCAAAAAAACAGAAAATTTCCATATGTTGGTGCAAAAAGTCTGAAATTCCTCTTATTTTGAGGTAAAATGCTGAAATTCCCCATATTTTTGGGCAGAAAGGCAGAAATTCCCTTCATTTTGGGGCAAAAAGGCACAAATTTTCCTTATTTTCGGGCAAAATTGCAGAAATTTCATTTATTTCATGGCATAAAGTTAGAAATTACTTTTATTTTGGGGCAAAAAGCAGAAATTTCTTTTATTTTGGTACAAAATTGAAGAAATTTTACTTATTTTGAAACAAAAAGTCAGAAACTCCTCATATTTTGTGCAAAAGGCAGAAATTCCCCTTATTTTGAGGTAAAAAGGCTGAAATTTCCATTATTTTGGGGCAAAAAGGCAGAAATTCCCTTTACTTTGTGGCAAAAATGCAGAAATTCCCGTTAATATGGGCAGAAAAGCAAAAATTTTCCTTATTTGGAGGCAATAAGGCAGAAATTCCCCATATTTTGTGGCAAAAAGGCAGAAATTTTTCTTATTTGGAGGTAAAATGCTGAAATTTTCCTTATTTTGGAAAAAAGGCAGAAATTCCCCTTATTTTGGGGCAAAATTGCAAAAATTTCACTTATTTCAGGGCAAAAAGTCAGAAATTTGCCTTATTTTGGGGCAAAAAGCAGAAATTCCTCTTATTTTGGGGAAAAATTGTGGAAATTTCAAATATTTCAGTGCAAAAAGTCAGAAATTCCCCTTATTTTGGGGAAAAATTTAAGAAATTTCCTTTATTTTGAAGCAAAATTGCAGAAATCTCCCCTATTTTGAGGCAAAATTATAAAAATTTAACTTATTTCAGGGAAAAAACGCAGAAATTTCTTTTATTTTGGAGCAAAAAGGCAGAAATAACTTTTATTTTGGTACAAAATTGCAGAAATTTTCTTTATTTTGGGGCAAAAATACAGAAATTCCCCATATTTTAGGGCAAAAATGCAGAGATTTCCCTTATTATTAGATAAAAAGGATGAAATTCCCTTTATTTTGGAGTAAAAAGACAGAAATTCCCCTTATTTTGTGGCAAAAAGGCAGAAATTTCCCTTATTTTGGGGCAAAAGTGCAGAAATTTCACTTATTTCAAGGCAAAATTCAAAAATTTCTTTTATTTTGGGGCAAAAAGACAGAAATTCCGTTTATTTTTGTGTAAAAAGGCAGAAATTTCACTTATTTTGAGGTAAAAAGGCAGAAATTCCTCTTATTTTTGGGCAAAAATGAAGAAATTTCCCTTTTTATTGGGAAAAGGTATACATTCCCCTTATTTTCGGACTAAAAAGTAGAAATTCCATGTATTTTGGAGCAAAATTGCATTAATTCCCCAAATTGTGAGGCAAAAAGGCAGAAATTCCCTATATGTTTTGGCAAAAAGACAGAAATTCTTCTTATTTTGGGGTAAAACTCAGAAATTCCACTTATTTTAGGGAAAAATTCCAGAAATTTCCCTTAATTTGGGGCAAAATTGCAGAAATTTGATTTATTTTGGGGCAAAATTGCAGAAATTTTACTTATTTCAGGGAAAAAAGGCAAAAATTTTCCTTATTTGGGGGCAAAAAGGCAGAAATTTTTCATATTTTGTGGCAAAAATGCAGAAATTCGCCTTATTTGAGGTAAAAAGGCTGAAATTCCCCTTATTTGGGGGCAAAAAGGCAGAAATTTCCCTTATTTTGGGGCAAAATTGCAGAAATTTCACTTATTTCAGGGAAAAAAGTCAGAAATTTTCCATATTTTGGAACACAATGGCAGAAATTCTTAATATTTTGTGGCAAAAATGCATAAATTCCTTTTATTTTGATGTAAAAAGGCTGAAATTCCCCTTATTTGGAAGCAAAAAGGCAGAAATTTCCCTTATTTTGGGGTAAAAGGACAGAAATTCCCCTTATTTTGTGGCAAAAGCAGAAATTTCTTTTATTTTGGGGCAAAATTGCAGAAATTTCACTTATTTCAGGTCATAATTCAAAAATTCCTTTTATTTTGAGGCAAAAAAACAGAAATTCCGTTTATTTTTGGGTAAAAAGGCACAAATTTCACTTATTTTCAGGTAAAAAGGCAGAAATTCCTCTTATTTTGGGGCAAAAATGAAGAAATTTCCCTTTTTTTGTGGCAAAAGGTATAAATTCCCCTTATTTTCGGGCTTAAAAGCAGAAATTCCCCGAATTTTGCAGCAATATTGCAGAAATTCTTATAATTGTGGGGCAAAAAGGCAGAAATTCCCTATATGTTAGGGCAAAAAAACAAAAATTCTCCTTATTTTGGGGCAAAATTCAGAAATTCCACTTACTTTGGGGCAAAATTCCAGAAATTTCCCTTATTTTGGGGCAAAATTGCAGAAATTTCACTTATTTTGGGGTCAAAATTTCAGAAATTTAACTTATTTCAGAGAAAAAAAGGCAGAATTTTTTTTTATTTTGGGGCAAAAAGGCAGAAATTCCTAATATTTTGTGGCAAAAATGCAGAAATATCCCTTATTTTGAGGTAAAAAACTGAAATCCCCTTTTTTTGAGGCAAAAAGGCAGAAATTCCAAATATTTTGTGGCATAAATGCAGAAATTTCTTTTATTTTGAGATAAAAAGGCTGAAATCCCCTTATTTGGGTGCAAAAATGCAGAAATTTCCCTTATTTTGGGGCAAAATTGAAGAAATATCACTTATTTCAGGGTAATAAGTCAGAAATTTTCCTTATTTTGGGGCAAAAAAGACAGAAATTCCCTTTGTTTTGGGGAAAAAAAACAGAAATTCCACATATTTAGAGGATAAAAAGCAGAAATTCCCATTATTTTGGAGCAAAAATGAAGAAATTTCCCTTTTTTGTGGCAAAAAACATTCCATTATTTTCGGGTTGAAAAGTAGAAATTCCCCGTATTTTGGAGCAAAATTGCAGAAATTACCCTAATTGTGGGGCAAAAAGGCAGAAATTCCCTATATGTTAGGGCAAAAAGACAGAAATTCTCCCTATTTTGGGTCAAAACACTGAAATTCCACTTATTTTGGGGCAAAATTCCAGAAAGTTTCCTAATTTTGGGGCAAAATTGCAGAAATTTCACTTATTTTGAGGCAAAATTTCAGAAATATCACTTATTTCAGGGGAATAAGGCAGAAATTTTCCTTATTTTGGGGCAAATAGGCAGAAATTCCTAATATTTTGTGGCAAAAATGCAGAAAGTCCTCTATTTTGAGGTAAAAAAGCTGAAATTCCCCTATTTGGGGGAAAAAGGCAGAAATTTCCCTTATTTTGGGGCTAAATTGTAGTAATTTCACTTATTTCAGGGTAAGAAGTCAAAAATTTTCCTTATTTTGGGGCAAAAAAGACAGAAATTCCCTTTGTTTTGGGGGAAAAGACAGAAATTCCACTTATTTAAAGGCAATAAAGCAGAAATTCCTCTGATTTTGGAGCAAAAATGAAGAAATTTCCCATTTTTATGGCAAAAAAGTATGCATTCTTCTTATTTTCGGGCAAAAAGGCAGAAATTCCCCGTATTTTGGAGCAAAATTGCAGAAATTCCCCTAATTCTGGGGCAAAAAGGCAGAAATTCCCTATATTTTTGGGCAAAAAGACCGAAATTCTTCTTATTTTGGGGCAAAACTCAGAAATTCCAATTATTTTGGAACAAAATTCCAGAAATTTCCCTTATTTTGGGGCAAAATTGCAGAAATTTCACTTATTTTGGGGCAAAATTGCAGAAATTTCACTTATTTCAAGGAAAAATGCAGAAATTTTCTTATTTTTGGGCAAAATGGCAGAAATTTCTTTTATTTTGATCCATAATTGCAGAAATTTTTCTTATTTTGGGCAAAAAGGCAGAAATTATCCATATTTTGGGGCAAAAATGCAGAAATTCCACTTATTTTGAGGTATAAAGGCTGAAATTCCCCCTATTTTGGGGCAAAAAGGCAGAAATTCCCCTTATTTTGGGGCAAAAAGCAGACATTTCCCTTATTTTGGGGAAAATTTTAGAAATTTAACTTATTTCAGGGCAAAAAGTAAGAAATTCCCCTTATTTTGGGGCAAAAAAGACAGAAATTTTGTTTATTTTTGGGAAAAGTCAGAAATTGCACTTATTTGGAGTCAAAAAGGTGGAAAATCCCCTTATTTTGGGGTAAAAATGAAGAAATATCCCTTTTTTATGGCAAAAAGTTATACCATTCCCTTTATTTTCGGGCAAAAAGGCAGAAATTCCCCGTATTTTGGAGCAAAATTGCAGAAATTCCCCTAATTTTGGGGCAAAAAGGCAGATCTTCCCCTTATTTTGGGGTAAAACTGCAGAAATTTCACTTATTTTGCGGCAAAATGGCAGAAATTCTCTTTATTTTTGGCGAAAAAGGCAGAAAATCCCCGTATTTTGGAGCAAAATTGCAGAAATTCACCTAATTTTGGGGTAAAACATGCAGTAATTTTCTTTATTTTGGGGCAAAAAGGCAGAAATTCCCCTTATTTTAGGGCAAAATTGCAGAAATTTCCCTTATTTGGGGACAAAAAACAGAAATTCCCTTTATTTTGGGTCAAAATTTCAGAAAATTCCTTTATTATGGAGAAAAATTGCAGATATTTCTTTTATTTTAAGGCAAAATTGCAGAAATTTCACTTATTTCAGAGAAAAAAAGCAAAAATTTTTCTTATTTTAGGGCAAAAGCAGAAATTCACCTTATTTTGGGGCAAAAAGGCAGAAATTCACCTTATTTTGGGGTAAAATTGCAGACATTTCACATATTTCAGGGCAAAAAGACAGAAATTCCCCTTATTTTGGGATAAAATTGCAGAAATTTCCCTTTTTGGGGGGCAAAAAGGCAGAAAATCCCATTAATATTGGCAAAAAGGCAGAAATTCCCCGTATTTTGGAGCAAAATTGCAGAAATTCCCCTAATATTGGGGCAAAAATGCAGAAATTCCCTTTATTTGGGGCAAATCGGCAGAAGTTCCCCTTATTTTCGGGAAAAGCGGCAGAAATTTCCTGTATTTTGAACCAAAATTGCAGAAACTCTCCTAATTTTGGTGCAAAAAGGCAGAAATTCCCTTTATTTTGGGGCAAAAATTCAGAAATTCTAATTATTTCAGGGCAAAAATCAGAAATTTCCCTTATTTTTGGGCAAAATTTTAGAAATTTCTTTTATTTTGGTACAGAATTGCAGAAATTTTTCTTATTTTGTGGCAAAAGTGCAGAAATTTTCCATATTTTGGTGCAAAAAGGTTGAAATTCCTCTTATTTTGAGGTAAAATGCTGAAATTCCCCATATTTTGGGGCAAAAAGGCAGAAATTCCCCTCATTTTGGGGCAAAAAGGCACAAATTTCCCTTATTTTCGGGCAAAATTGCAGAAATTTCATTTATTTCAGGGCAAAAAGTCAGAAATTACTTTTATTTTGGGGCAAAAACAGAAATTTCTTTTATTTTGTTACAAAATTGAAGAAATTTTTTTTTATATGGAACAAAACGTCAGAAATTCCTCATATTTTGAGCAAAAGGCAGAAATTCCCCTTATTTTGAGGTAAAAAGGCTGAAATTCCCGTTATTTTGGGGCAAAAAGGCAGAAATTCCCTTTACTTTGTGGCAAAAAGGCAGAAATTCCCGTTAATTGGGGCAGAAAAGCAAAAATTATCCTTATTTGGGGGCAATAAGGCAGAAATTCCCCATATTTTGTGGCAAAAAGGCAGAAATTTTCCTTATTTGGAGGTAAAATGCTGAAATTCCCCTTATTTTGGCAAAAGGCAGAAATTCCCCTTATTTTGGGGCAAAATTGCAGAAATTTCACTTATTTCAGGGCAAAAAGTCAGAAATTTGCCTTATTTTGGATCAAAAAGCAGAAATTCTTCTAATTTTGGGGCCAAAAACAGAAATTCCTCTTAATTTGGGGTAAAATTGTGGAAATTTCAAATATTTCAGGGCAAAAAGGCAGAAATTCCACTGTATTTCGGGCAATAAGAAATAAATTCCTTGTGTTTTGGAGTAAAATTTCAGAAATTCCCCTTATATTGTTGCAAAAATGCAGAAATTCCCTTTATTTTGGTTCAATAAGGTAAAAATTCCCCGTATTTTGAAGCAAAATTGCACATATTCACCTAATTTTGAGGGAAAAAGCAGAAATTCACATTATTTTGTTACAAAATAACAGAAATTCTCCTTATTTCAGGGCAAAAAGTCAGAAATTCCCCTTATTTTGGGGCAAAATTTCAGAAATTTCATCAATTTTGGGGCAAAATTGCAGAAATCTCCCTTATTTTGGGGCAAAATTATAGAAATTTAACTTATTTAAGGGAAAAAACGCAGAAATTTCTTTTATTTTGGAGAAAAAAGGCAGAAATAACTTTTATTTTGGTACAAAATTGCAGAAATTTTCTTTATTTTGGGGCAAAAATACAGAAATTCCCCATATTTTAGGGCAAAAAAGCAGAGATTTCCCTTATTATGAGGTAAAAAGGCTGAAATTCCCTTTATTTTGGGGTAAAAAGACAAAAATTCCCCTTATTTTGAGGCAAAAAGGCAGAAATTTCCCTTATTTTGAGGCAAAATTGCAGAAATTTCACTTATTTCAAGGCAAAATTCAAAAATTCTTTTTAGTTTGGGGCAAAAAGACAGAAATACCATTTATTTTTGGGTAAAAAGGCAGAAATTTCACTTATTTTGAAGGAAAAAGGCAGAAATTCCTCTTATTTTTGGGCAAAAATGAAGAAATTTCCATTTTGTGGCAAAAGGTATACATTCCCCTTATTTTCGGACTAAAAAGTAGAAATTCCACGTATTTTGGAGCAAAATTGCAGAAATTCCCCTAATTGTGGGGCAAAAAAGGCATAAATTCCCTATATGTTGGGGCTAAAATACAGAAATTTTCCTTATTTCAGGGCAAAACTCAGAAATTCCACTTACTTTGGGGCAAAATTCCAGAAATTTCCCTTATTTTGGGGCAAAATTGCAGAAATTTCCATTATTTTGGGGCAAAATTCCAGAAATTTCACTTATTTCAGGGTAATAAGTCAGAAATTTTCTTTATTTTGAGGCAAAAAAGACAGAAATTCCATTTGTTTTGGGGGAAAAAGACAGAAATTCCACATATTTAGAGGAAAAAAAGCAGAAATTCCCATTATTTTGGAGCAAAAATGAAGAAATATCCCTTTTTTGTGGCAAAAGGTAAACATTCCCCTTATTTTCGGGCTGAAAAGTAGAAATTCAACGTATTTTGGAGCAAAATTGCAGAAATTCCCCTAATTGTGGGGCAAAAAGGCAGAAATTCCCTATATGTTAGGGCAAAAAGACAGAAATTCTCCTTATTTTGGGGCAAAACTCAGAAATTCCACTTATTTTGGGGCAAAATTCCAGAAATTTCCCTTATTTTGGGGCAAAATTGCAGAAATTTCACTTATTTTGAGGCAAAATTTCAGAAATATCACTTATTTCATGGTAAAAAGGCAGAAATTTTCCTTATTTTGGGGCAAAAAGGCAGAAATTCCTAATATTTTGTGGCAAAAATGCAGAAAGTCCTCTTGTTTTGAGGTAAAAAAGCTGAAATTCCCCTATTTGGGTGCAAAAAGGCAGAAATTTCCCTTATTTTGGGGCAAAATTGCAGTAATTTCACTTATTTCAGGGTAAGAAGTCAGAAATTTTTTTTATTTTGGGGCAAAAAAGACAGAAATTCCCTTTGTTTTGGGGGAAAAGACAGAAATTCCACTGGTTTAGAGGCAATAAAGCAGAAATTCCTCTTATTTTGGAGCAAAAATGAAGAAATTTCCCATTTATATGGCAAAAAGGTATGCATTCTTCTTATTTTCGGGCAAAAAGGCAGAAATTCCCCGTATTTTGGAGCAAAATTGCAGAAATTCCCCTAATTGTGGGGCAAAAAGACAGAAATTCCCTATATGTTGGGGCAAAAAGACCGAAATTCTTCTTATTTTGGGGCAAAACTCAAAAATTCCAATTATTTTGGGGCAAAATTCAAATTTCACTTATTTTGGGGCAAAATTGCAGAAATTTCACTTATTTTGGGGCAAAATTGCAGAAATTTCACTTATTTCAGGAAAAAAAAGCAGAAATTTACTTATTTTGGGGCAAAAATGCAGAAATTCCCCTTATTTTGAGATAAAAAGGTTGAAATTCCCCCAACTTTGGGGCAAATAGTCAGAAATTCCTCTTATTTTGGGGCAAAAAGCAGACGTTTCCCTTATTTTGGGGAAAATTTTAGAAATTTAACTTATTTCAGGGCAAAAAGCCAGAAATTCCCCTTATTTTAGGGCAAAAAGACAGAAATTTTGTTTATTTTGGGGGAAAAGTCAGAAATTGCACTTATTTGGAGTCAAAAAGGTAAAAAATCCTCTTATTTTGGGGTAAAAATGAAGAAATATCTATTTTTTATGGCAAAAAGGTATACATTCCCTTTATTTTCGGGCAAAAAGGCAGAAATTCCCCGTATTTTGGAGCAAAATTGCAGAAATTCCCCTAATTTTGGGGCAAAAAGACAGAAATTCTCCTTATTTTGGGGCAAAACTCAGAAATTCCACTTACTTTGGGGCAAAATTCCAGAAATTTCCCTTATTTTGGGGCAAAATTGCAGAAATTTCCATTATTTTGGGACAAAATTGCAGAAATTTCACTTATTTCAGGGTAATAAGTCAGAAATTTTCCTTATTTTGGGGCAAAAAAGACAGAAATTCCATTTGTTTTGGGGGAAAAAGACAGAAATTCCACATATTTAGAGGAAAAAAAGCAGAAATTCCCATTATTTTGGAGCAAAAATGAAGAAATTTCCCTTTTTTGTGGCAAAAGGTAAACATTCCCCTTATTTTCGGGCTGAAAAGTAGAAATTCAACGTATTTTGGAGCAAAATTGCAGAAATTCCCCTACTTGTGGGGCAAAAAGGCAGAAATTCCCTATATGTTAGGCCAAAAAGAAAGAAATTCTCCTTATTTTAGGGCAAAACTCAGAAATTTCACTTATTTTGGGGCAAAATTCCAGAAATTTCCCTTATTTGGGGGGAAAATTGCAGAAATTTCACTTATTTTGAGGCAAAATTTCAGAAATATCACTTATTTCAGGCAAAAAAGGCAGAAATTTTCCTTATTTTGGGGCAAAAAGGCAGAAATTCCTAATATTTTGTGGCAGAAATGCAGAAAGTCTTTTTGTTTTGAGGTAAAAATGCTGAAATTCCCCTATTTGGGGGCAAAAAGGCAGAAATTTCCCTTATTTTGGGGCAAAATTGCAGTAATTTCACTTATTTCAGGGTAAGAAGTCAAAAATTTTCTTTATTTTGGGGCAAAAAAGACAGAAATTCCCTTTGTTTTTGGGGAAAAGACAGAAATTCAACTGGTTTAGAGGCAATAAAGCAGAAATTCCTATTATTTTGGAGCAAAAATGAAGAAATTTCCCATTTATATGGAAAAAAGTTATGCATTCTTCTTATTTTCGGGCAAAAAGGCAGAAATTCCCCGTATTTTGGAGCAAAATTGCAGAAATTCCCCTAATTGTGTGGCAAAAAGACAGAAATTCCCTATATGTTGGTGCAAAAAGACCGAAATTCTTCTTATTTTGGGGCAAAACTCAAAAATTCCACTTATTTTGGGGCAAAATTCAAATTTCCCTTATTTTGGGGCAAAATTGCAGAAATTTCACTTATTTTGGGACAAAATTGCAGAAATTTCACTTATTTCAGGGATAAAAAGCAGAAATTTACTTATTTTGGGGCAAAATGGAAGAAATTTCTTTTATTTTGATACATAATTGCAGAAATTTTTCTTATTTTGGGCAAAAAGGCAGAAATTTCCCATATTTTGGGGCAAAAATGCAGATATTCCCCTTATTTTGAGGTAAATGCTGAAATTCCCCCTATTTTGGGGCAAAAATTCAGAAATTTTTCTTATTTTGGGGCAAAAAGCAGACATTTCCCTTATTTTGGGGAAAATTTTAGAAATTTAACTTATTTCAGAGCAAAAAGTCAGAAATTCCCCTTATTTTGGGGCAAAAAATACAGAAATTTTGTTTATTTTTGTGGTAAATTCAGAAATTGCACTTATTTGGAGTCAAAAAGGTGGAAAATCCCCTTATTTTGGGGTAAAAATGAAGAAATATCTCTTTTTTATGGCATAAAGTTATACATTCCCTTTATTTTCGGGCAAAAAGGCAGAAATTCCCCGTATTTTGGAGCAAAATTGCAGAAATTCCCCTAATTGTGGGGCAAAAAGACAGAAATTCCCTATATGTTGGGGCAAAAAGACCGAAATTCTTCTTATTTTAGGGCAAAACTCAAAAATTCCAATTATTTTGGGGGAAAATTCCAATTTCCCTTATTTTGGGGCAAAATTGCAGAAATTTCACTTATTTTGGGGCAAAATTGCAGAAATTTCCTCAATTTTGGGGCAAAATTGCAGAAATCTCCCTTATTTTGGGGCAAAATTATAGAAATTTAAATTATTTCAGGGAAAAAACGCAGAAATTTCTTTTATTTTTGAGAAAAAAGGCAGAAATAACTTTTATTTTGGTACAAAATTGCAGAAATTTTCTTTATTTTGGGGCAAAAATACAGAAATTCCCCATATTTTAGGGCAAAAAGGCAGAGATTTTAATTATTATGAGGTAAAAAGGCTGAAATTCCCTTTATTTTGGGGTAAAAAGACAAAAATTCCACTTATTTTGAGGCAAAAAGGCAGAAATTTCCCTTATTTTGAGGCAAAATTGCAGAAATTTTACTTATTTCAAGGCAAAATTCAAAAATTCTTTTTAGTTTGGGGCAAAAAGACAGAAATTCCGTTTATTTTTGGGTAAAAAGGCAGAAATTTCACTTATTTTGAGGGAAAAAGGCAGAAATTCCTCTTATTTTTGGGCAAAAATGAAGAAATTTCCATTTTGTGGCAAAAGGTATACATTCCCCTTATTTTCGGACTAAAAAGTAGAAATTCCACGTATTTTGGAGCAAAATTGCAGAAATTCCCCTAATTGTGGGGCAAAAAGGCAGAAATTCCCTATATGTTAGGGCAAAAAGACAGAAATTCTCCTTATTTTGGGGTAAAACTCAGAAATTCCACTTATTTTGGGGCAAAATTCCAGAAATTTCCCTTATTTTGGGGCAAAATTGCAGAAATTTCCATTATGTTGGGGCAAAATTGCAGAAATTTCACTTATTTCAGGGTAATAAGTCAGAAATTTTCTTTATTTTGGGGCAAAAAAGACAGAAATTCCATTTGTTTTGGGGGAAAAAGACAGAAATTCCACATATTTAGAGGAAAAAAAGCAGAAATTCCCATTATTTTGGAGCAAAAATGAAGAAATTTCCCTTTTTTGTGGCAAAAGGTAAACATTCCCCTTATTTTCGGGCTGAAAAGTAGAAATTAAACGTATTTTGGAGCAAAATTGCAGAAATTCCCCTAATTGTGGGGCAAAAAGGCAGAAATTCCCTATATGTTAGGGCAAAAAGACAGAAATTCTCCTTATTTTGGGGTAAAACTCAGAAATTCCACTTATTTTGGGGCAAAATTCCAGAAATTTCCCTTATTTTGGGGCAAAATTGCAGAAATTTCACTTATTTTGAGGCAAAATTTCAGAAATATCACTTATTTCATGGTAAAAAGGCAGAAATTTTCCTTATTTTCGGGCAAAAAGGCAGAAATTCCTAATATTTTGTGGCAAAAATGCAGAAAGTCCTCTTGTTTTGAGGTAAAAAAGCTGAAATTCCCCTATTTGGGTGCAAAAAGGCAGAAATTTCCCTTATTTTGGGGCAAAATTGCAGTAATTTCACTTATTTCAGGGTAAGAAGTCAGAAATTTTTTTTATTTTGGGGCAAAAAAGACAGAAATTCCCTTTGTTTTGGGGGCAAAGACAGAAATTCCACTGGTTTAGAGGCAATAAAGCAGAAATTCCTCTTATTTTGGAGCAAAAATGAAGAAATTTCCCATTTATATGGCAAAAAGGTATGCATTCTTCTTATTTTCGGGCAAAAAGGCAGAATTTCCCCGTATTTTGGAGCAAAATTGCAGAAATTCCCCTAATTGTGGGGCAAAAAGACAGAAATTCCCTATATGTTGGGGCAAAAAGACCGAAATTATTCTTATTTTGGGGCAAAACTCAAACATTCCAATTATTTTGGGGCAAAATTCCAATTTCACTTATTTTGGGGCAAAATTGCAGAAATATCACTTATTTTGGGGCAAAATTGCAGAAATTTCACTTATTTCAGGGAAAAAAAGCAGAAATTTACTTATTTTGGGGCAAAATGGCAGAAATTTCTTTTATTTTGATACATAATTGCAGAAATTTTTCTTATTTTGGGCAAAAAGGCAGAAATTTCCCATATTTTGGGGCAAAAATGCAGAAATTCCCCTTATTTTGAGATAAAAAGGCTGAAATTCCCCCAACTTTGGGGCAAATAGGCAGAAATTCCTTTTATTTTGGGGCAAAAAGCAGACGTTTCCCTTATTTTGGGGAAAATTTTAGAAATTTAACTTATTTCAGGGCAAAAAGCCAGAAATTCCCCTTATTTTAGGGCAAAAAGACAGAAATTTTGTTTATTTTGGGGGAAAAGTCAGAAATTGCACTTATTTGGAGTCAAAAAGGTGGAAAATCCCCTTATTTTGGGGTAAAAATGAAGAAATATCTCTTTTTTATGGCAAAAAGTTATACATTCCTTTTATTTTCGGGCAAAAAGGCAGAAATTCCCCGTATTTTGGAGCAAAATTGCAGAAATTCCCCTAATTTTGGGGCAAAAAGACAGAAATTCTTCTTATTTTGGGGCAAAACTCAGAAATTCCACTTACTTTGGGGCAAAATTCCAGAAATTTCCCTTATTTTGGGGCAAAATTGCAGAAATTTCCATTATTTTGGGGAAAATTGCAGAAATTTCACTTATTTCAGGGTAATAAGTCAGAAATTTTCCTTATTTTGGGTCAAAATTGCAGAAATTTCCATTATTTTGGGACAAAATTGCAGAAATTTCACTTATTTCAGGGTAATAAGTAAGAAATTTTCCTTATTTTCGGGCAAAAAAGACAGAAATTCCATTTGTTTTGGGGGAAAAAGACAGAAATTCCACATATTTAGAGGAAAAAAAGCAGAAATTCCCATTATTTTGGAGCAAAAATGAAGAAATTTCCCTTTTTTGTGGCAAAAGGTAAACATTCCCCGTATTTTCGGGCTGAAAAGTAGAAATTCAACGTATATTGGAGCAAAATTGCAGAAATTCCCCTACTTGTGGGGCAAAAAGGCAGAAATTCCCTATATGTTAGGGCAAAAAGAAAGAAATTCTCCTTATTTTAGGGCAAAACTCAGAAATTCCACTTATTTTGGGGCAAAATTCCAGAAATTTCCCTTATTTGGGGGGAAAATTGCAGAAATTTCACATATTTTGAGGCAAAATTTCAGAAATATCACTTATTTCAGGGAAAAAAGGCAGAAATTTTCCTTATTTTGGGGCAAAAAGGCAGAAATTCCTAATATTTTGTGGCAGTAATGCAGAAAGTCTTTTTGTTTTGAGGTAAAAAAGCTGAAATTCCCCTATTTGGGGGCAAAAAGGCAGAAATTTCCCTTATTTTGGGGCAAAATTGCAGTAATTTCACTTATTTCAGGGTAAGAAGTCAAAAATTTTCTTTATTTTGGGGCAAAAAAGACAGAAATTCCCTTTGTTTTTGGGGAAAAGACAGAAATTCCACTTATTTAGAGTCAATAAAGCAGAAATTCCTATTATTTTGGAGCAAAAATGAAGAAATTTCCCATTTATATGGAAAAAAGTTATGCATTCTTCTTATTTTCGGGCAAAAAGGCATAAGTTCCCCGTATTTTGGAGCAAAATTGCAGAAATTTTCCTAATTGTGGGGCAAAAAGACAGAAATTCCCTATATGTTGGGGCAAAAAGACCGAAATTCTTCTTATTTTGGGGCAAAACTCAAAAATTCCACTTATTTTGGGGCAAAATTCCAATTTCCCTTATTTTGGGGCAAAATTGCAGAAATTTCACTTATTTTGGGGCAAAATTGCAGAAATTTCCTCAATTTTGGGGCAAAATTGCAGAAATCTCCCTTATTTTGGGGTAAAATTATAGAAATTTAACTTATTTCAGGGAAAAAACGCAGAAATTTCTTTTATTTTGGAGAAAAAAGGCAGAAATAACTTTTATTTTGGTACAAAATTGCAGAAATTTTCTTTATTTTGGGGCAAAAATACAGAAATTCCCCATATTTTAGGGCAAAAAGGCAGAGATTTCCCTTATTATGAGGTAAAAAGGCTGAAATTCCCTTTATTTTGGGGTAAAAAGACAAAAATTCCCCTTATTTTGAGGCAAAAAGGCAGAAATTTCCCTTATTTTGAGGCAAAATTGCAGAAATTTCACTTATTTCAAGGCAAAATTCAAAAATTCTTTTTAGTTTGGGGCAAAAAGACAGAAATACCGTTTATTTTTGGGTAAAAAGGCAGAAATTTCACTTATTTTGTTGTAAAAAGGCAGAAATTCCTCTTATTTTTGGGCAAAAATGAAGAAATTTCCATTTTGTGGCAAAAGGTATACATTCCCCTTATTTTCGGACTAAAAAGTAGAAATTCCACGTATTTTGGAGCAAAATTGCAGAAATTCCCCTAATTGTGGGGCAAAAAAGGCAGAAATTCCCTATATGTTGGGGCAAAAAGACAGAAATTCTCCTTATTTTGGGGCAAAACTCAGAAATTCCACTTACTTTGGGGCAAAATTCCAGAAATTTCCCTTATTTTGGGGCAAAATTGCAGAAATTTCCATTATTTTGGGGCAAAATTGCAGAAATTTCACTTATTTCAGGGTAATAAGTCAGAAATTTTCCTTATTTTGGGGCAAAAAAGACAGAAATTCCATTTGTTTTGGGGAAAAAAGACAGAAATTCCACATATTTAGAGGAAAAAAAGCAGAAATTCCCATTATTTTGGAGCAAAAATGAAGAAATTTCCCTTTTTTGTGGCAAAAGGTAAACATTCCCCTTATTTTCGGGCTGAAAAGTAGAAATTCAACGTATTTTGGAGCAAAATTGCAGAAATTCCCCTAATTGTGGGGCAAAAAGGCAGAAATTCCCTATATGTTAGGGCAAAAAGACAGAAATTCTCCTTATTTTGGGGTAAAACTCAGAAATTCCACTTATTTTGGGGCAAAATTCCAGAAATTTCCCTTATTTTGGGGCAAAATTGCAGAAATTTCACTTATTTTGAGGCAAAATTTCAGAAATATCACTTATTTCAGGGTAAAAAGGCAGAAATTTTCCTTATTTTGGGGCAAAAAGGCAGAAATTCCTACTATTTTGTGGCAAAAATGCAGAAAGTCCTCTTGTTTTGAGGTAAAAAAGCTGAAATTCCTCTATTTGGGGGAAAAAAAGGCAGAAATTTCCCTTATTTTGGGGCAAAATTGCAGTAATTTCACTTATTTCAGGGTAAGAAGTCAGAAATTTTTTTTATTTTGGGGCAAAAAAGACAGAAATTCCCTTTGTTTTGGGGGAAAAGACAGAAATTCCACTGGTTTAGGGGCAATAAAGCAGAAATTCCTCTTATTTTGGAGCAAAAATGAAGAAATTTCCCATTTATATGGCAAAAAGGTATGCATTCTTCTTATTTTCGGGCAAAAAGGCAGAAATTCCCCGTATTTGGAGCAAAATTGCAGAAATTCCCCTAATTTTGGGGCAAAAAGACAGAAATTCTCCTAATTTTGGGGCAAAACTCAGAAATTCCACTTACTTTGGGGCAAAATTCCAGAAATTTCCCTTATTTTGGGGCAAAATTGCAGAAATTTCCATTATTTTGGGGAAAATTGCAGAAATTTCACTTATTTCAGGGTAATAAGTCAGAAATTTTCCTTATTTTGGGGCAAAATTGCAGAAATTTCCATTATTTTGAGACAAAATTGCAGAAATTTCACTTATTTTAGGGTAATAAGTCAGAAATTTTCCTTATTTTGGGGCAAAAAAGACAGAAATTCCATTTGTTTTGGGGGAAAAAGACAGAAATTCCACATATTTAGAGGAAAAAAAGCAGAAATTCCCATTATTTTGGAGCAAAAATGAAGAAATTTCCCTTTTTTGTGGCAAAAGGTAAACATTCCCCTTATTTTCGGGCTGAAAAGTAGAAATTCAACGTATTTTGGAGCAAAATTGCAGAAATTCCCCTAATTGTGGGGCAAAAAGGCAGAAATTCCCTATATGTTAGGGCAAAAAGACAGAAATTCTCCTTATTTTGGGGTAAAACTCAGAAATTCCACTTATTTTGGGGCAAAATTCCAGAAATTTCCCTTATTTTGGGGCAAAATTGCAGAAATTTCACTTATTTTGAGGCAAAATTTCAGAAATATCACATATTTCAGGGTAAAAAGGCAGAAATTTTCCATATTTTGGGGCAAAAAGGCAGAAATTCCTACTATTTTGTGGCAAAAATGCAGAAAGTCCTCTTGTTTTGAGGTAAAAAAGCTGAAATTCCTCTATTTGGGGGAAAAAAAGGCAGAAATTTCCCTTATTTTGGGGCAAAATTGCAGTAATTTCACTTATTTCAGGGTAAGAAGTCAGAAATTTTTTTTATTTTGGGGCAAAAAAGACAGAAATTCCCTTTGTTTTGGGGGAAAAGACAGAAATTCCACTGGTTTAGAGGCAATAAAGCAGAAATTCCTCTTATTTTGGAGCAAAAATGAAGAAATTTCCCATTTATATGGCAAAAAGGTATGCATTCTTCTTATTTTCGGGCAAAAAGGCAGAAATTCCCCGTATTTGGAGCAAAATTGCAGAAATTCCCCTAATTTTGGGGCAAAAAGACAGAAATTCTCCTAATTTTGGGGCAAAACTCAGAAATTCCACTTACTTTGGGGCAAAATTCCAGAAATTTCCCTTATTTTGGGGCAAAATTGCAGAAATTTCCATTATTTTGGGGAAAATTGCAGAAATTTCACTTATTTCAGGGTAATAAGTCAGAAATTTTCCTTATTTTGGGGCAAAATTGCAGAAATTTCCAATATTTTGGGACAAAATTGCAGAAATTTCACTTATTTTAGGGTAATAAGTCAGAAATTTTCCTTATTTTGGGGCAAAAAAGACAGAAATTCCATTTGTTTTGGGGGAAAAAGACAGAAATTCCACATATTTAGAGGAAAAAAAGCAGAAATTCCCATTATTTTGGAGCAAAAATGAAGAAATTTCCCTTTTTTGTGGCAAAAGGTAAACATTCCCCTTTTTTTCGGGCTGAAAAGTAGAAATTCAACGTATTTTGGAGCAAAATTGCAGAAATTCCCCTACTTGTGGGGCAAAAAGGCAGAAATTCCCTATATGATAGGGCAAAAAGAAAGAAATTCTCCTTATTTTAGGGCAAAACTCAGATATTCCACTTATTTTGGGGCAAAATTCCAGAAATTTCCCTTATTTGGGGGGAAAATTGCAGAATTTCACTTATTTTGAGGCAAAATTTCAGAAATATCACTTATTTCAGGGAAAAAAGGCAGAAATTTTCCTTATTATGGGGCAAAAAGGCAGAAATTCCTAATATTTTGTGGCAGAAATGCAGAAAGTCTTTTTGTTTTGAGGTAAAAAAGCTGAAATTCCCCTATTTGGGGACAAAAAGGCAGAAATTTCCCTTATTTTGGGGCAAAATTGCAGTAATTTCACTTATTTCAGGGTAAGAAGTCAAAAATTTTCTTTATTTTGGGGCAAAAAAGACAGAAATTCCCTTTGTTTTTGGGGAAAAGACAGAAATTCCACTTATTTAGAGGCAATAAAGCAGAAATTCCTATTATTTTGGAGCAAAAATGAAGAAATTTCCCATTTATATGGAAAAAAGTTATGCATTCTTCTTATTTTCGGGCAAAAAGGCAGAAATTCCCCGTATTTTGTAGCAAAATTGCAGAAATTCCCCTAATTGTGGGGCAAAAAGACAGAAATTCCCTATATGTTGGGGCAAAAAGACCGAAATTCTTCTTATTTTGGGGCAAAACTCAAAAATTCCACTTATTTTGGGGCAAAATTCCAATTTCCCTTATTTTGGGGCAAAATTGCAGAAATTTCACTTATTTTGGGGCAAAATTGCAGAAATTTCACTTATTTCAGGGAAAAAAAGCAGAAATTTACTTATTTTGGGGCAAAATGGCAGAAATTTCTTTTATTTTGATACATAATTGCAGAAATTTTTCTTATTTTGGGCAAAAAGGCAGAAATTTCCCATATTTTGGGGCAAAAATGCAGAAATTCCCCTTATTTTGAGGTAAAAAGGCTGAAATTCCCACTATTATGGGGCAAAAATTCAGAAATTTTTCTTATTTTGGGGCAAAAAGCAGACATTTCCCTTATTTTGGGGAAAATTTTAGAAATTTAACTTATTTCAGAGCAAAAAGTCAGAAATTCCCCTTATTTTGGGGCAAAAAATACAGAAATTTTGTTTATTTTTGTGGAAAAGTCAGAAATTGCACTTATTTGGAGTCCAAAAGGTGGAAAATCCCCTTATTTTGGGGTAAAAATGAAGAAATATCCCTTTTTTATGGCAAAAAGGTATACATTCCCTTTATTTTCGGGCAAAAAGGCAGAAATTCCCCGTATTTTGGAGCAAAATTGCAGAAATTCCCCTAATTGTGGGGCAAAAAGACAGAAATTCCCTATATGTTGGGGCAAAAAGACCGAAATTCTTCTTATTTTAAGGAAAACTCAAAAATTCCAATTATTTTGAGGCAAAATTCCAATTTCCCTTATTTTGGGGCAAAATTGCAGAAATTTCACTTATTTTGGGGCAAAATTGCAGAAATTTCCTCAATTTTGGGGCAAAATTGAAGAAATCTCCCTTATTTTGGGGCAAAATTATAGAAATTTAACTTATTTAAGGGAAAAAACGCAGAAATTTCTTTTATTTTGGAGAAAAAAGGCAGAAATAACTTTTATTTTGGTACAAAATTGCAGAAATTTTCTTTATTTTGGGGCAAAAATACAGAAATTCCCCATATTTTAGGGCAAAAAGGCAGAGATTTCCCTTATTATGAGGTAAAAAGGCTGAAATTCCCTTTATTTTGGGGTAAAAGGACAAAAATTCCCCTTATTTTGAGGCAAAAAGGCAGAAATTTCCCTTATTTTGAGGCAAAATTGCAGAAATTTCACTTATTTCAAGGCAAAATTCAAAAATTCTTTTTAGATTGGGGCAAAAAGACAGAAATACCGTTTATTTTTGGGTAAAAAGGCAGAAATTTCACTTATTTTGTTGTAAAAAGGCAGAAATTCCTCTTATTTTTGGGCAAAAATGAAGAAATTTCCATTTTGTGGCAAAAGGTATACATTCCCCTTATTTTCGGACTAAAAAGTAGAAATTCCACGTATTTTGGAGCAAAATTGCAGAAATTCCCCTAATTGTGGGGCAAAAAAGGCAGAAATTCCCTATATGTTGGGGCAAAAAGACAGAAATTCTCCTTATTTTGGGGCAAAACTCAGAAATTCCACTTACTTTGGGGCAAAATTCCAGAAATTTCCCTTATTTTGGGGCAAAATTGCAGAAATTTCCATTATTTTGGGGCAAAATTGCAGAAATTTCACTTATTTCAGGGTAATAAGTCAGAAATTTTCCTTATTTTGGGGCAAAAAAGACAGAAATTCCATTTGTTTTGGGGGAAAAAGACAGAAATTCCACATATTTAGAGGAAAAAAAGCAGAAATTCCCATTATTTTGGAGCAAAAATAAAGAAATTTCCCTTTTTTGTGGCAAAAGGTAAACATTCCCCTTATTTTCGGGCTGAAAAGTAGAAATTCAACGTATTTTGGAGCAAAATTGCAGAAATTCCCCTAATTGTGTGGCAAAAAGGCAGAAATTCCCTATATGTTAGGGCAAAAAGACAGAAATTCTCCTTATTTTGGGGTAAAACTCAGAAATTCCACTTATTTTGGGACAAAATTCCAGAAATTTCCCTTATTTTGGGGCAAAATTGCAGAAATTTCACTTATTTTGAGGCAAAATTTCAGAAATATCACTTATTTCAGGGTAAAAAGGTAGAAATGTTCCTTATTTTGGGGCAAAAAGGCAGAAATTCCTAATATTTTGTGGCAAAAATGCAGAAAGTCCTCTTGTTTTGAGGTAAAAAAGCTGAAATTCCTCTATTTGGGGGCAAAAAGGCAGAAATTTCCCTTATTTTGGGGCAAAATTGCAGTAATTTCACTTATTTCAGGGTAAAAAGTCAGAAATTTTTTTTATTTTGGGGCAAAAAAGACAGAAATTCCCTTTGTTTTGGGGAAAAAGACAGAAATTCCACTTGTTTAGAGGAAATAAAGCAGAAATTCCTCTTATTTTGGAGCAAAAATGAAGAAATTTCCCATTTATATGGCAAAAAGTTATGCATTCTTCTTATTTTCGGGCAAAAAGGCAGAAATTCCCCGTATTTTGGAGCAAAATTGCAGAAATTCCCCTAATTGTGGGGCAAAAAGACAGAAATTCCCTATATGTTGGGGCAAAAAGACCGAAATTCTTCTTATTTTGGGGCAAAACTCAAAAATTCCAATTATTTTGGGGCAAAATTCCAATTTCCCTTATTGTGGGGCAAAATTGCAGAAATTTCACTTATTTTGGGGCAAAATTGCAGAAATTTAACTTATTTCAGGGAAAAAAAGCAGAAATTTACTTATTTTGGGGCAAAATGGCAGAAATTTCTTTTATTTTGATACATAATTGCAGAAATTTTTCTTATTTTGGGCAAAAAGGCAGAAATTTCCCATATTTTGGGGCAAAAATGCAGAAATTCCCCTTATTTTGAGATAAAAAGGCTGAAATTCCCCCAACTTTGGGGCAAATAGGCAGAAATTCCTCTTATTTTGGGGCAAAAAGCAGACGTTTCCCTTATTTTGGGGAAAATTTTAGAAATTTAACTTATTTCAGGGCAAAAAGCCAGAAATTCCCCTTATTTTAGGGCAAAAAGACAGAAATTTTGTTTATTTTGGGGGAAAAGTCAGAAATTGCACTTATTTGGAGTCAAAAAGGTGGAAAATCCCCTTATTTTGGGGTAAAAATGAAGAAATATCTCTTTTTTATGGCAAAAAGTTATACATTCCCTTTATTTTCGGGCAAAAAGGCAGAAATTCCCCGTATTTTGGAGCAAAATTGCAGAAATTACTCTAATTTTGGGGCAAAAAGACAGAAATTCTCCTTATTTTGGGGAAAAACTCAGAAATTCCACTTACTTTGGGGCAAAATTCCAGAAATTTCATTTATTTTGGGGCAAAATTGCAGAAATTTCCATTATTTTGGGGAAAATTGCAGAAATTTCACTTATTTCAGGGTAATAAGTCAGAAATTTTCCTTATTTTGGGGCAAAAAAGACAGAAATTCCATTTGTTTTGGGGGAAAAAGACAGAAATTCCACATATTTAGAGGAAAAAAAGCAGAAATTCCCATTATTTTGGAGCAAAAATGAAGAAATTTCCCTTTTTTGTGGCAAAAGGTAAACATTCCCCTTATTTTCGGGCTGAAAAGTAGAAATTCAACGTATTTTGGAGCAAAATTGCAGAAATTCCCTGACTTGTGGGGCAAAAAGGCAGAAATTCCCTATATGTTAGGGCAAAAAGAAAGAAATTCTCCTTATTTTAGGGCAAAACTCAGAAATTCCACTTATTTTGGGGCAAAATTCCAGAAATTTCCCTTATTTGGGGGGAAAATTGCAGAAATTTCACTTATTTTGAGGCAAAATTTCAGAAATATCACTTATTTCAGGGTAAAAAGGCAGAAATTTTCCTTATTTTGGGGCAAAAATGCAGAAATTCCTAATATTTTGTGGCAGAAATGCAGAAAGTCTTTTTGTTTTGAGGTAAAAAAGCTGAAATTCCCCTATTTGGGGGCAAAAAGGCAGAAATTTCCCTTATTTTGGGGCAAAATTGCAGTAATTTCACTTATTTCAGGGTAAGAAGTCAAAAATTTTCTTTATTTTGGGGCAAAAAAGACAGAAATTCCCTTTGTTTTTGGGGAAAAGACAGAAATTCCACTTATTTAGAGGCAATAAAGCAGAAATTCCTATTATTTTGGAGCAAAAATGAAGAAATTTCCCATTTATATGGAAAAAAGTTATGCATTCTTCTTATTTTCGGGCAAAAAGGCATAAATTCCCCGTATTTTGGAGCAAAATTGCAGAAATTTTCCTAATTGTGGGGCAAAAAGACAGAAATTCCCTATATGTTGGGGCAAAAAGACCGAAATTCTTCTTATTTTGGGGCAAAACTCAAAAATTCCACTTATTTTGGGGCAAAATTCCAATTTCCCTTATTTTGGGCCAAAATTGCAGAAATTTCACTTATTTTGGGGCAAAATTGCAGAAATTTCACTTATTTCAGGGAAAAAAAGCAGAAATTTACTTATTTTGGGGCAAAATGGCAGAAATTTCTTTTATTTTGATACATAATTGCAGAAATTTTTCTTATTTTGGGCAAAAAGGCAGAAATTTCCCATATTTTGGGGCAAAAATGCAGAAATTCCCCTTATTTTGAGGTAAAAAGGCTGAAATTCCCCCTATTTTGGGGCAAAAATTCAGAAATTTTTCTTATTTTGGGGCAAAAAGCAGACATTTCCCTTATTTTGGGGAAAATTTTAGAAATTTAACTTATTTCAGAGCAAAAAGTCAGAAATTCCCCTTATTTTGGGGCAAAAAATACAGAAATTTTGTTTATTTTTTGGAAAAGTCAGAAATTGCACTTATTTGGAGTAAAAAAGGTGGAAAATCCCCTTATTTTGGGGTAAAAATGAAGAAATATCCCTTTTTTATGGCAAAAAGGTATACATTCCCTTTATTTTGGGGCAAAAAGGCAGAAATTCCCCGTATTTTGGAGCAAAATTGCAGAAATTCACCTAATTGTGGGGCAAAAAGACAGAAATTCCCTATATGTTGGGGAAAAAAGACCGAAATTCTTCTTATTTTAGGGCAAAACTCAAAAATTCCAATTATTTTGGGGCAAAGTTCCAATTTCCCTTATTTTGGGGCAAAATTGCAGAAATTTCACTTATTTTGGGGCAAAATTGCAGAAATTTCCTCAATTTTGGGGCAAAATTGCAGAAATCTCCCTTATTTTGGGGTAAAATTATAGAAATTTAACTTATTTCAGGGAAAAAACGCAGAAATTTCTTTTATTTTGGAGAAAAAAGGCAGAAATAACTTTTATTTTGGTACAAAATTGCAGAAATTTTCTTTATTTTGGGGCAAAAATACAGAAATTCCCCATATTTTAGGGCAAAAAGGCAGAGATTTCCCTTATTATGAGGTAAAAAGGCTGAAATTCCCTTTATTTTGGGGTAAAAAGACAAAAATTCCCCTTATTTTGAGGCAAAAAGGCAGAAATTTCCCTTATTTTGAGGCAAAATTGCAGAAATTTCACTTATTTCAAGGCAAAATTCAAAAATTCTTTTTAGTTTGGGGCAAAAAGACAGAAATACCGTTTATTTTTGGGTAAAAAGGCAGAAATTTCACTTATTTTGTTGTAAAAAGGCAGAAATTCCTCTTATTTTTGGGCAAAAATGAAGAAATTTCCATTTTGTAGCAAAAGGTATACATTCCCCTTATTTTCGGACTAAAAAGTAGAAATTCCACGTATTTTGGAGCAAAATTGCAGAAATTCCCCTAATTGTGGAGCAAAAAAGGCAGAAATTCCCTATATGTTGGGGCAAAAAGACAGAAATTCTCCTTATTTTGGGGCAAAACTCAGAAATTCCACTTACTTTGGGACAAAATTCCAGAAATTTCACTTATTTTGGGGCAAAATTGCAGAAATTTCCATTATTTTGGGGCAAAATTGCAGAAATTTCACTTATTTCTGGGTAATAAGTCAGAAATTTTCTTTATTTTGGGGCAAAAAAGACAGAAATTCCATTTGTTTTGGGGGAAAAAGACAGAAATTCCACATATTTAGAGGAAAAAAAGCAGAAATTCCCATTATTTTGGAGCAAAAATGAAGAAATTTCCCTTTTTTGTGGCAAAAGGTAAACATTCCCCTTATTTTCGGGCTGTAAAGTAGAAATTCAACGTATTTTGGAGCAAAATTGCAGAAATTCCCCTAATTGTGTGGCAAAAAGGCAGAAATTCCCTATATGTTAGGGCAAAAAGACAGAAATTCTCCTTATTTTAGGGCAAAACTCAGAAATTCCACTTATTTTGGGGCAAAATTCCAGAAATTTCCCTTATTTGGGGGGAAAATTGCAGAAATTTCACTTATTTTGAGGCAAAATTTCAGAAATATCACTTATTTCAGGGAAAAAAGGCAGAAATTTTCTTTATTTTGGGGCAAAAAGGCAGAAATTCCTAATATTTTGTGGCAGAAATGCAGAAAGTCCTTTTGTTTTGAGGTAAAAAAGCTGAAATTCCCCTATTTGGGGGCAAAAAGGCAGAAATTTCCCTTATTTTGGGGCAAAATTGCAGTAATTTCACTTATTTCAGGGTAAGAAGTCAAAAATTTTCTTTATTTTTGGGCAAAAAAGACAGAAATTCCCTTTGTTTTTGGGGAAAAGACAGAAATTCCACTTATTTAGAGGCAATAAAGCAGAAATTCCTATTATTTTGGAGCAAAAATGAAGAAATTTCCCATTTATATGGCAAAAAGGTATGCATTCTTCTTATTTTCGGGCAAAAAGGCAGAAATTCCCCGTATTTTGGAGCAAAATTGCAGAAATTCCCCTAATTGTGGGGCAAAAAGACAGAAATTCCCTATATGTTGGGGCAAAAAGACCGAAATTCTTCTTATTTTGGGGCAAAACTCAAAAATTCCAATTATTTTGGGGCAAAATTCCAATTTCCCTTATTTTGGGGCAAAATTGCAGAAATTTCACTTATTTTGGGGCAAAATTGCAGAAATTTAACTTATTTCAGGGAAAAAAAGCAGAAATTTACTTATTTTGGGGCAAAATGGCAGAAATTTCTTTTATTTTGATACATAATTGCAGAAATTTTTCTCATTTTGGGCAAAAAGGCAGAAATTTCCCATATTTTGGGGCAAAAATGCAGAAATTCCCCTTATTTTGAGATAAAAAGGCTGAAATTCCCCCAACTTTAGGGCAAATAGGCAGAAATTCCTCTTATTTTGGGGCAAAAAGCAGATGTTTCCCTTATTTTGGGGAAAATTTTAGAAATTTAACTTATTTCAGGGCAAAAAGTCAGAAATTCCCATTATTTTAGGGCAAAAAGACAGAAATTTTGTTTATTTTTGGGGAAAAGTCAGAAATTGCACTTATTTGGAGTCAAAAAGGTGGAAAATCCCCTTATTTTGGGGTAAAAATGAAGAAATATCTCTTTTTTATGGCAAAATTTATACATTCCCTTTATTTTCGGGCAAAAAGGCAGAAATTCCCCGTATTTTAGAGCAAAATTGCAGAAATTCCCCTAATTTTGGGGCAAAAAGACAGAAATTCTCCTTATTTTGGGGCAAAACTCAGAAATTCCACTTACTTTGGGGCAAAATTCCAGAAATTTCCCTTATTTTGGGGCAAAATTGCAGAAATTTCCATTATTTTGGGGAAAATTGCAGAAATTTCACTTATTTCAGGGTAATAAGTCAGAAATTTTCTTTATTTTGGGGCAAAAAAGACAGAAATTCCATTTGTTTTGGGGGAAAAAGACAGAAATTCCACATATTTAGAGGAAAAAATGCAGAAATTCCCATTATTTTGGAGCAAAAATGAAGAAATTTCTTTTTTTTGTGGCAAAAGGTAAACATTCCCCATATTTTCGGGCTGAAAAGTAGAAATTCAACATATTTTGGAGCAAAATTGCAGAAATTCCACTACTTGTGGGGCAAAAAGGCAGAAATTCCCTATATGTTATGGCAAAAAGACAGAAATTCTCCTTATTTTAGGGCAAAACTCAGAAATTCCACTTCTTTTGGGGCAAAAATCCAGAAATTTCTTTTATTTTGGGGCAAAATTGCAGAAATTTCACTTATTTTGAGGCAAAATTGCAGTAATTTCACTTATTTCAGGGAAAAAAGGCAGAAATTTTCCTTATTTTGGGGCAAAAAGGCAGAAATTCCTAATATTTTGTGGCAGAAATGCAGAAAGTCCTTTTGTTTTGAGGTAAAAAAGCTGAAATTCCCCTATTTGGGGGCAAAAAGGCAGAAATTTCCCTTATTTGGGGGCAAAATTGCAGTAATTTCAATTATTTCAGGGTAAGAAGTCAAAAATTTTCTTTATTTTGGGGCAAAAAAGACAGAAATTCCCTTTGTTTTTGGGGAAAAGACAGAAATTCCACTTATTTAGAGGCAATAAAGCAGAAATTCCTATTATTTTGGAGCAAAAATGAAGAAATTTCCCATTTATATCACTAAAAGGTATGCATTCTTCTTATTTTCGGGCAAAAAGGCAGAAATTCCCCGTATTTTGGAGCAAAATTGCAGAAATTCCCCTAATTGTGGGGCAAAAAGGCAGAAATTCCCTATATGTTAGGGCAAAAAGACAGAAATTCTCCTTATTTTGGGGCAAAACTCAGAAATTCCACTTATTTTGGGGCAAAATTCCAGAAATTTCCCTTATTTTGGGGCAAAATTGCAGAAATTTCACTTATTTTGAGGCAAAATTTCAGAAATATCACTTATTTCAGGGTAAAAAGGCAGAAATTTTCCTTATTTTGGGGCAAAAAGGCAGAAATTCCTAATATTTTGTGGCAAAAATGCAGAAAGTCCTCTTGTTTTGAGGTAAAAAAGCTGAAATTCCTCTATTTGGGGGCAAAAAGGCAGAAATTTCCCTTATTTTGGGGCAAAATTGCAGTAATTTCACTTATTTCAGGGTAAGGAGTCAGAAATTTTCTTTATTTTGGGGCAAAAAAGACAGAAATTCTCTTTGTTTTGGGGGAAAAGACAGAAATTCCACTGGTTTAGAGGCAATAAAGCAGAAATTCCTCTTATTTTGGAGCAAAAATGAAGAAATTTCCCATTTATATGGCAAAAAGGTATGCATTCTTCTTATTTTCGGGCAAAAAGGCAGAAATTCCCCGTATTTTGGAGCAAAATTGCAGAAATTCCCCTAATTGTGGGGCAAAAAGACAGAAATTCCCTATATGTTGGGGCAAAAAGACCGAAATTCTTCTTATTTTGGGGCAAAACTCAAAAATTCCAATTATTTTCGGGCAAAATTCCAATTTCCCTTATTTTGGGGCAAAATTGCAGAAATTTCACTTATTTTGGGGCAAAATTGCAGAAATTTCACTTATTTCAGGGAAAAAAAGCAGAAATTTACTTATTTTGGGGCAAAATGGCAGAAATTTCTTTTATTTTGATACATAATAGCAGAAATTTTTCTTATTTTGGGCAAAAAGGCAGAAATTTCCCATATTTTGTGGCAAAAATGCAGAAATTCCCCTTATTTTGAGATAAAAAGGCTGAAATTCCCCCAACTTTGGGGCAAATATGCAGAAATTCCTCTTATTTTGGGGCAAAAAGCAGACGTTTCCCTTATTTTGAAGAAAATTTTAGAAATTTAACTTATTTCAGGGCAAAAAGTCAGAAATTCCCCTTATTTTAGGGCAAAAAGACAGAAATTTTGTTTATTTTTGGGGAAAAGTCAGAAATTGCACTTATTTGGAGTCAAAAAGGTGGAAAATTCCCTTATTTTGGGGTAAAAATGAAGAAATATCTCTTTTTTATGGCAAAAAGTTATACATTCCCTTTATTTTCGGGCAAAAAGGCAGAAATTCCTCGTATTTTGGAGCAAAATTGCAGAAATTCCCCTAATTTTGGGGCAAAAAGACAGAAATTCTCCTTATTTTGGGGAAAAACTCAGAAATTCCACTTACTTTGGGGCAAAATTCCAGAAATTTCCCTTATTTTGGGGCAAAATTGCAGAAATTTCCATTATTTTGGGACAAAATTGCAGAAATTTCACTTATTTCAGGGTAATAAGTCAGAAATTTTCCTTATTTTGGGGCAAAAAAGACAGAAATTCCATTTGTTTTGGGGGAAAAAGACAGAAATTCCACATATTTAGAGGAAAAAAAGCAGAAATTCCCATTATTTTAAAGCAAAAATGAAGAAATTTCCCTTTTTTGTGGCAAAAGGTAAACATTCCCCATATTTTCGGGATGAAAAGTAGAAATTCAACATATTTTGAAGCAAAATTGCAGAAATTCCCCTAATTGTGGGGCAAAAAGGCAGAAATTCCCTATATGTTAGGGCAAAAAGACAGAAATTCTTCTTATTTTGGGGCAAAACTCAGAAATTCCACTTATTTTGGGGCAAAATTCCAGAAATTTCCCTTATTTTGGGGCAAAATTGCAGAAATTTCACTTATTTTGAGGCAAAATTTCAGAAAAATCACTTATTTCAGGGTAAAAAGGCAGAAATTTTCCTTATTTTGGGGCAAAAAGGCAGAAATTCCTAATATTTTGTGGCAAAAATGCAGAAATTCCCTTTATTTTGTGTCAAAAAGGCAGAAATTTCTTTTATGTTGGGGCAAAATTGCAGAAATTTCCCTTACTTTGGGGCCAAATTGCAGTAATTTCACTTATTTCAGGGTAAGAAGTCAGAAATTTTCTTTATTTTGGGGCAAAAAAGACAGAAATTCCCTTCGTTTTTGGGGAAAAGACAGAAATTCCACTTATTTAGAGGCAATAAAGCAGAAATTCCTATTATTTTGGAGCAAAAATGAAGAAATTTCCCATTTATATGGAAAAAAGTTATGCATTCTTCTTATTTTCGGGCAAAAAGGCAGAAATTCCCCGTATTTTGGAGCAAAATTGCAGAAATTCCCCTAATTGTGGGACAAAAAGAAGGAAATTCCCTATATGTTGGGGCAAAAAGACCGAAATTCTTCTTATTTTGGGGCAAAACTCAAAAATTCCAATTATTTTGGGGCAAAATTCCAATTTCCCTTATTTTGGGGCAAAATTGCAGAAATTTCACTTATTTTGGGGCAAAATTGCAGAAATTTCACTTATTTCAGGGAAAAAAAGCAGAAATTTACTTATTTTGGGGCAAAATGGCAGAAATTTCTTTTATTTTGATACATAATTGCAGAAATTTTTCTTATTTTGGGCAAAAAGGCAGAAATTTCCCATATTTTGGGGCAAAAATGCAGAAATTCCCCTTATTTTGAGGTAAAAAGGCTGAAATTCCCCCAACTTTGGGGCAAATAGGCAGAAATTCCTCTTATTTTGGGGCAAAAAGCAGACGTTTCCCTTATTTTGGGGAAAATTTCAGAAATTTAACTTATTTCAGGGCAAAAAGTCAGAAATTCCCCTTATTTTAGGGCAAAAAGACAGAAATTTTGTTTATTTTTGGGGAAAAGTCAGAAATTGCACTTATTTGGAGTCAAAAAGGTGGAAAATCCCCTTATTTTGGGGTAAAAATGAAGAAATATCTCTTTTTTATGGCAAAAAGGTATACATTCCTTATATTTTCTGGCAAAAAGGCAGAAATTCCCCGTATTTTGGAGCAAAATTGCAGAAATTCCCCTAATTTTGGGGCAAAAAGACAGAAATTCTCTATATGTTGGGACAAAAAGACCGAAATTCTTCTTATTTTGGGGCAAAACTCAAAAATTCCAATTATTTTGGGGCAAAATTCCAATTTCCCTTATTTTGGGGCAAAATTGCAGAAATTTCACTTATTTTGGGGCAAAATTGCAGAAATTTCACTTATTTCAGGGAAAAAAAGCAGAAATTTACTTATTTTGGGGCAAAATGGCAGAAATTTCTTTTATTTTGATACATAATTGCAGAAATTTTTCTTATTTTGGGCAAAAAGGCAGAAATTTCCCATATTTTGGGGCAAAAATGCAGAAATTTCCCTTATTTTGAGGTAAAAAGGCTGAAATTCCCCCTAATTTGGGGCAAAAATTCAGAAATTCCCCTTATTTTGGGGCAAAAAGCAGACATTTCCCTTATTTTGGGGAAAATTTTAGAAATTTAACTTATTTCAGAGCAAAAAGTCAGAAATTCCCCTTATTTTGGGGCAAAAAAGACAGAAATTTTGTTTATTTTTGGGGAAAAGTCAGAAATTGCACTTATTTGGAGTCAAAAAGGTGGAAAATCCCCTTATTTTGGGGTAAAAATGAAGAAATATCACTTTTTTATGGCAAAAAGGTATACATTCCCTTTATTTTTGGGCAAAGAGGCAGAAATTCCCCGTATTTTGGAGCAAAATTGCAGAAATTCCCCTAATTTTGGGGCAAAACGGCAGAACTTCCCCTTATTTGGGGGTAAAACTGCAGAAATTTCACTTATTTCGCGGCAAAATGGCAGAAATTCTCTTTATTTTTGGCGAAAAAGGCAGAAAATCCCCGTATTTTGGATCAAAATTGCAGAAATTCACCTAATTTTGGGGTAAAACATGCAGTAATTTTCTTTATTTTGGGGCAAAAAGGCAGAAATTCTCGTTATTTTGGGGCAAAAGGCAGAAATTCCCTTTATTTTAGGGCAAAATTGCAGAAATTTCCCTTATTTGGGGACAAAAAACAGAAATTCCCTTTATTTTGGGTCAAAATTGCAGAAAATTCTTTTATTATGGGGAAAAATTGCAGATATTTCTTTTATTTTAAGGCAAAATTGCAGAAATTTCACTTATTTCAGAGAAAACAAGCAAAAATTTTTCTTATTTTAGGGCAAAAAGGCAGAAATTCACCTTATTTTGGGGCAAATAGGCAGAAATTCACCTTATTTTGGGGTAAAATTGCAGACATTTCACATATTTCAGGGCAAAAAGGCAGAAATTCCCCTTATTTTGGGATAAAATTGCAGAAATTTCCTTTGTTTGGGGGCAAAAAGGCAGAAAATCCCCTTAATTTTGGGCAAAAAGGCAGAAATTCCCCATATTTTGGAGCAAAATTGCAGAAATTCCCCTAAAATTGGGGCAAAAATGCAGAAATTCCCTTTATTTGGGGCAAATCGGCAGAAGTTCCCCTTATTTTCGGGAAAAGCGGCAGAAATTCCCTGTATTTTGAACCAAAATTGCAGAAACTCTCCTAATTTTGGTGCAAAAAGGCAGAAATTCCCTTTATTTTGGGGCAAAAATTCAGAAATTCTACTTATTTCGGGGCAAAAATCAGAAATTTCCCTTATTTTGGGGCAAAATTTGAGAAATTTCTTTTATTTTGGTACAGAATTGCAGAAATTTTTCTTATTTTGTGGCAAAAAGGCAGAAATTTTCTATATTTTGGTGCAAAAAGGCTGAAATTCTTCTTATTTTGAGGTAAAATGCTGAAATTCCCCATATTTTGGGGCAAAAAGGCAGAAATTCCCCTCATTTTAAGGCAAAAAGGCACAAATTTCCCTTATTTTCGGGCAAAATTTCAGAAATTTCATTATTTCAGGGCAAAAAGTCAGAAATTACTTTTATTTTGGGGCAAAAACAGAAATTTCTTTTATTTTGGTACAAAATTGAAGAAATTTTCCTTATTTGGAACAAAAAGTCAGAAATTCCTCATATTTTGAGCAAAAGGCAGAAATTCCCCTTATTTTGAGGTAAAAAGGCTGAAATTCCCGTTATTTTGGGGCAAAAAGGCAGAAATTCCCTGTACTTTGTGGCAAAAAGGCAGAAATTCCCGTTAATTGGGGCAGAAAAGCAAAAATTTTCCTTATTTGGGGTCAATAAGGCAGAAATTCCCCATATTTTGTGGCAAAAAGGCAGAAATTTTCCTTATTTGGAGGTAAAATGCTGAAATTCCCCTTATTTTGGCAAAAGGCAGAAATTCCCCGTATTTTGGGGCAAAATTGCAGAAATTTCACTTATTTCAGGGCAAAAAGTCAGAAATTTGCCTTATTTTGGGGCAAAAGCAGAAATTCTCCTAATTTTGGGGCCAAAAACAGAAATTCCTCTTATTTTGCGGTAAAATTGTGGAAATTTCAAATATTTCAGTGCAAAAAGGCAGAAATTCCACTGTATTTCGGGCAATAAGACAGAAATTCCTTGTATTTTGGAGTAAAATTTCAGAAATTCCCCTTATATTGTTGCAAAAATGCAGAAATTCCCTTTATTTTGGTTCAATAAGGCAGAAATTCCCCGTATTTTGAAGCAAAATTGCACATATTCTCCTAATTTTGAGGGAAAAAGCAGAAATTCACATTATTTTGTTACAAAATAATAGAAATTCTCCTTATTTCAGGGCAAAAAGTCAGAAATTCCCCTTATTTTGGGGCAAAATTTCAGAAATCTCCTTTATTTTGGGGCAAAATTGCAGAAATCTCCCTTATTTTGGGGCAAAATTATAGAAATTTAACTTATTTTAGGGAAAAAACGCAGAAATTTCTCTTATTTTTGAGCAAAAAGGCAGAAATAACTTTTATTTTGGTACAAAATTGCAGAAATTTTCTTTATTTTGGGGCAAAAATACAGAAATTCCCCATATTTTAGGGCAAAAAGGCAGAGATTCCTCTTATTATGAGGTAAAAAGGCTGAAATTCCCTTTATTTTGGGGTAAAAAGACAGAAATTCCCCTTATTTTGTGGCAAAGGGCAGAAATTTACCTTATTTTGGGACATAATTGCAGAAATTTCACTTATTTCAAGTCAAAATTCAAAAATTCCTTTTAGTTTGGGGCAAAAAGAGAGAAATTCCGTTTATTTTTGGGTAAAAAGGCATAATTTTCACTTATTTTGAGGTAAAAAGGCAGAAATTCCTCTTATTTTTGGGCAAAAATGAAGAAATTTCCCTTTTTTGTGGCTAAAGGTATACATTCCCCTTATTTTCGGACTAAAACGTAGAAATTCCACGTATTTTGGAGCAAAATTGCAGAAATTCCCCTAATTGTGGGGCAAAAAGGCAGACATTCCCTATATGTTGGGGCAAAAAGACAAAAATTCCCCTTATTTTGGGGCAAAACTCAGAAATTCCACTTATTTTGCGGCAACATTCTAGAAATTTCCCTTATTTTGGGGCAAAATATCAGAAATTTGACTTATTTTGGGGCAAAATTGCAGAAATTTCATTTATTTGAGGGAAAAAAGGCAGAAATTTTCTTTATTTTGGGGCAAAAAGGCAAAAATTTCTTTTATTTTGGTACAAAATTGCAGAAATTTTTCTTATTTTCGGGCAAAAAGGCAGAAATTTCCAATCTTTTGGGGCAAAAATGCAAAAATTCCCCTTATTTTGAGGTAAAAAGGCTGAAATTCCCCTTATTTGGAGGCAAAAAGGCAGAAATTTCACTTATTTTGGGGCAGAATTGCAGAAATTTCACATATTTCAGGGAAAAAAGGCAGAAATTTTCCTTATTTTTTGGCAAAAAGTCATAAATTCCTAATATTTTGTGGCAAAAATGCAGAAATTCCTTTTTTTTGAGGTAAAAAGGCTGAAATTCCCCTTATTTGGGGTCAAAAAGGCAGAAATTTCCCTTATTTTGGGCAAAATTGCAGAAATTTCACTTATTTCAGGGTAATAAGTCAGAAATTTTCCTTATTTTGGAGCAAAAAAGACAGAAATTCAACTCATTTAGAGGCAAAAAAGCAGAAATTCCCTTTATTTTGGAGCAAAAATGAAGAAATTTCCTTTTTTATTGGCAAAAAGGTATGCATTCTTCTTATTTTCACGCAAAAATGCAGAAATTACCCGTATTTTGGAGCAAAATTGCAGAAATTCCCCTAATTGTGGGGCAAAAATGCAGAAATTCCCTATATGTTGGGGCAAAAAGACAGAAATTCTCCTTATTTTGGGGCAAAACTCAGAAATTCCACTTATTTTGGGGCAAAATTCCAGAAATTTCCCTTATTTTGGGGCAAAATTGCAGAAATTTCACTTATTTCAGGGAAAAAAGGCAGAAATTTTCTGTATTTTGGAGGAAAATGGCAGAAATTCTTAATATTTTGTGGAAAAAATGCAGAAATTCCCCTTATTTGGAGATAAACAGGCTGAAATTCCCCTTATTTGGGGGCAAAAAGGCAGAAATTTCCCTTATTTTGGGGCAAAAACACAGAAATTCCGCTAATTATGGGGCAAAAAGGCAGAACTTCCCCTTATTTTGGGGTAAAACTGCAGAAATTTCACTTATTTCGCGGCAAAATGGCAGAAATTCTCTTTATTTTTGGCGAAAAAGGCAGAAAATCCCCGTATTTTGGATCAAAATTGCAGAAATTCACCTAATTTTGGGGTAAAACATGCAGTAATTTTCTTTATATTGGGGCAAAAAGGCAGAAATTCCCATTATTTTGGGGCAAAAGGCAGAAATTCCCCTTATTTTAGGGCAAAATTGCAGAAATTTCCCTTATTTGGGGACAAAAAACAGAAATTCCCTTTATTTTGGGTCAAAATTGCAGAAAATACTTTTATTATGGGGAAAAATTGCAGATATTTCTTTTATTTTAAGGCAAAATTGCAGAAATTTCACTTATTTCAGAGAAAAAAAGCAAAAATTTTTCTTATTTTATAGCAAAAAGGCAGAAATTAACCTTATTTTGGGGCAAAAAGGCAGAAATTCACCTTATTTTGGGGTAAAATTGCAGACATTTCACATATTTCAGGGCAAAAAGGCAGAAATTCCCCTTATTTTGGGATAAAATTGCAGAAATTTCCTTTGTTTGGGGGCAAAAAGGCAGAAAATCCCCTTAATTTTGGGCAAAAAGGCAGAAATTCCCCATATTTTGGAGCAAAATTGCAGAAATTCCCCTAAAATTGGGGCAAAAATGCAGAAATTCCCTTTATTTGGGGCAAATCGGCAGAAGTTCCCCTTATTTTCGGGAAAAGCGGCAGAAATTCCCTGTATTTTGAACCAAAATTGCAGAAACTCTCCTAATTTTGGTGCAAAAAGGCAGAAATTCCCTTTTTTTGGGGCAAAAATTCAGAAATTCTACTTATTTCGGGGCAAAAATCAGAAATTTCCCTTATTTTGCGGCAAAATTTGAGAAATTTCTTTTATTTTGGTACAGAATTGCAGAAATTTTTCTTATTTTGTGGCAAAAAGGCAGAAATTTTCTATATTTTGGTGCAAAAAGGCTGAAATTCTTCTTATTTTGAGGTAAAATGCTGAAATTCCCCATATTTTGGGGCAAAAAGGCAGAAATTCCCCTCATTTTAAGGCAAAAAGGCACAAATTTCCCTTATTTTCGGGCAAAATTTCAGAAATTTCATTATTTCAGGGCAAAAAGTCAGAAATTACTTTTATTTTGGGGCAAAAACAGAAATTTCTTTTATTTTGGTACAAAATTGAAGAAATTTTCCTTATTTGGAACAAAAAGTCAGAAATTCCTCATATTTTGAGCAAAAGGCAGAAATTCCCCTTATTTTGAGGTAAAAAGGCTGAAATTCCCGTTATTTTGGGGCAAAAAGGCAGAAATTCCCTGTACTTTGTGGCAAAAAGGCAGAAATTCCCGTTAATTGGGGCAGAAAAGCAAAAATTTTCCTTATTTGGGGGCAATAAGGCAGAAATTCCCCATATTTTGTGGCAAAAAGGCAGAAATTTTCCTTATTTGGAGGTAAAATGCTGAAATTCCCCTTATTTTGGCAAAAGGCAGAAATTCCCCGTATTTTTGGGCAAAATTGCAGAAATTTCACTTATTTCAGGGCAAAAAGTCAGAAATTTGCCTTATTTTGGGGCAAAAAGCAGAAATTCTCCTAATTTTGGGGCCAAAAACAGAAATTCCTCTTATTTTGCGGTAAAATTGTGGAAATTTCAAATATTTCAGTGCAAAAAGGCAGAAATTCCACTGTATTTCGGGCAATAAGACAGAAATTCCTTGTATTTTGGAGTAAAATTTCAGAAATTCCCCTTATATTGTTGCAAAAATGCAGAAATTCCCTTTATTTTGGTTCAATAAGGCAGAAATTCCCCGTATTTTGAAGCAAAATTGCACATATTCTCCTAATTTTGAGGGAAAAAGCAGAAATTCACATTATTTTGTTACAAAATAACAGAAATTCTCCTTATTTCAGGGCAAAAAGTCAGAAATTCCCCTTATTTTGGGGCAAAATTTCAGAAATCTCCTTTATTTTGGGGCAAAATTGCAGAAATCTCCCTTATTTTGGGGCAAAATTATAGAAATTTAACTTATTTTAGGGAAAAAACGCAGAAATTTCTCTTATTTTTGAGCAAAAAGGCAGAATTAACTTTTATTTTGGTACAAAATTGCAGAAATTTTCTTTATTTTGGGGCAAAAATACAGAAATTCCCCATATTTTAGGGCAAAAAGGCAGAGATTCCCCTTATTATGAGGTAAAAAGGCTGAAATTCCCTTTATTTTGGGGTAAAAAGACAGAAATTCCCCTTATTTTGTGGCAAAGGGCAGAAATTTCCCTTATTTTGGGACATAATTGCAGAAATTTCACTTATTTCAAGGCAAAATTCAAAAATTCCTGTTAGTTTGGGGCAAAAAGAGAGAAATTCCATTTATTTTTGGGTAAAAAAGGCATAAATTTCACTTATTTTGAGGTAAAAAGGCAGAAATTCCTCTTATTTTTGGGCAAAAATGAAGAAATTTCCCTTTTTTGTGGCTAAAGGTATACATTCCCCTTATTTTCGGACTAAAAAGTAGAAATTCCACGTATTTTGGAGCAAAATTGCAGAAATTCCCCTAATTGTGGGGCAAAAAGGCAGACATTCCCTATATGTTGGGGCAAAAAGACAAAAATTCCCCTTATTTTGGGGCAAAACTCAGAAATTCCACTTATTTTGGGGCAACATTCTAGAAATTTCCCTTATTTTGGGGCAAAATATCAGAAATTTGACTTATTTTGGGGCAAAATTGCAGAAATTTCATTTATTTGAGGGAAAAAAGGCAGAAATTTTCTTTATTTTGGGGCAAAAAGGCAGAAATTTCTTTTATTTTGGTACAAAATTGCAGAAATTTTTCTTATTTTCGGGCAAAAAGGCAGAAATTTCCAATCTTTTGGGGCAAAAATGCAAAAATTCCCCTTATTTTGAGGTAAAAAGGCTGAAATTCCCCTTATTTGGAGGCAAAAAGGCAGAAATTTCACTTATTTTGGGGCAGAATTGCAGAAATTTCACATATTTTAGGGAAAAAAGGCAGAAATTTTCCTTATTTTTTGGCAAAAAGTCATAAATTCATAATATTTTGTGGCAAAAATGCAGAAATTCCTTTTTTTTGAGGTAAAAAGGCTGAAATTCCCCTTATTTGGGGTCAAAAAGGCAGAAATTTCCCTTATTTTGGGCAAAATTGCAGAAATTTCACTTATTTCAGGGTAATAAGTCAGAAATTTTCCTTATTTTGGAGCAAAAAAGACAGAAATTCAACTCATTTAGAGGCAAAAAAGCAGAAATTCCCTTTATTTTGGAGCAAAAATGAAGAAATTTCCTTTTTTATTGGCAAAAAGGTATGCATTCTTCTTATTTTCACGCAAAAATGCAGAAATTACCCGTATTTTGGAGCAAATTTGCAGAAATTCCCCTAATTGTGGGGCAAAAATGCAGAAATTCCCTATATGTTGGGGCAAAAAGACAGAAATTCTCCTTATTTTGGGGCAAAACTCAGAAATTCCACTTATTTTGGGGCAAAATTCCAGAAATTTCCCTTATTTTGGGGCAAAATTGCAGAAATTTCACTTATTTCAGGGAAAAAAGGCAGAAATTTTCTGTATTTTGGAGGAAAATGGCAGAAATTCTTAATATTTTGTAGAAAAAATGCAGAAATTCCCCTTATTTGGAGATAAAAAGGCTGAAATTCCCCTTATTTGGGGGCAAAAAGGCAGAAATTTCCCTTATTTTGGAGCAAAATTGCAGAAATTCCCTTTATTTTGTGGCACAAAGGCAGAAATTTCTTTTGTTTTGGGGCAAAATTGCAAGAATTTCACTTATTTAAGGGCATAATTCAAAAATTCCTTTTATTTTGGGGCAAAAAGACAGAAATTCCGTTTATTTTTGGGTAAAAAGGCAGAAATTTCACTTATTTTGAGGTAAAAAGGAAGAAATTCCTCTTATTTTTGGGCAAAAATGAAGAAATTTCCCTTTTTTATGGCAAAAGATATACATTCCCCTTATTTTCGGGCTAAAAAGCAGAAATTCCAGTATTTTGGAGAAAAATGCAGAAATTCCCCTAATTGTGGAGCAAAAAGGCAGAAATTCCCTATATTTTATGGCAAAAAGACAGAAATTCTCCTTGTTTTAGGGCAAAACTCAGAAATTCCACTTACTTTGGGGCCAAATTCCAGAAATTTCCCTTATTTTGGGGCAAAATTGCAGAAATTTACTTATTTTAGGGTCAAAATTGCAGAAATTTCACTTATTTCAGGGAAAAAAGGCAGAAATTTTCCTTATTTTGGGCAAAAAGGCAGAAATTCTTAATATTTTGTGGGAAAAATGCAGAAATTTCCCTTATTTTGAGGTAAAATGGCTGAAATCCCCTTATTTGGGGGCAAAAAAGTAGAAATTTCCTTTATTTTGGGGCAAAATTGCAGAAATTTCACTTATTTCAGGGTAATAATTCAGAAATTTTCCTTATTTTGAGGCAAAAAAGACAGAAATTCCCTTTGTTTTGGGGGAATAAGACAGAAATTCCACATATTGAGAGGAAAAAAAGCAGAAATTCCCATTTTTTTGAAGCAAAAATGAAGAAATTTCCCTTTTTTGTGGCAAAAGGTAAACATTCCCCTAATTTTCGGGATGAAAAGTAGAAATTCCCCGTATTTTGGGGCAAAATAGCAGAAATTCCCCTAATTGTGGGGCAAAAAGGAAGAAATTCCCTATATGTTAGGGCAAAAAGACAGAAATTCTCCTTATTTTGGGGCAAAATTCCAGAAAATTCCTTTATTTTGGGGCAAAATTGCAGAAATTTCACTTATTTTGAGGCAAAATTTCGGAAATATCACTTATTTCAGGAAAAAAAGGCAGAAATTTTTTTTATTTTGGGTCAAAAAGGCAGAAATTCCTAATATTTTGTGGCAAAAATGCAGAAAGTCCTCTTATTTTGAGGTAAAAGAGCTGAAATTCCCCTATTTGGGGGCAAAAAGGCAGAAATTTCTCTTATTTTGGGGCAAAATTGCAGTAATTTCACTTATTTCAGGGTAAGGAGTCAGAAATTTTCCTTAATTTGGGGCAAAAAGACAGAAATTCCCTTTGTTTTGGAGGAAAAGGCAGAAATTCCACTTATTTAGAGGCAATAATGCAGAAATTCCTCTTATTTTGGAGCAAAAATGAAGAAATTTCCCATTTATATGGCAAAAAGTTATGCATTCTTCTTATTTTCGGGCAAAATGCAGAAATTCCCCGTATTTTGGAGCGAAATTGCAGAAATTGCCCTAATTGTGGTACAAAAAGGCAGAAATTCCCTATATGTTGGGGCAAAAAGACCGAAATTCTTCTTATTTTGGGGCAAAACTCAAAAATTCCAATTATTTTGGGGCAAAATTTCAGAAATTTCCCTTATTTTGGGGCAAAATTGCAGAAATTTCACTTATTTTGGGGCAAAATTGCAGAAATTTCACTTATTTAAGGGAAAAGAAGCAGAAATTTTCTTATTTTGGGGCAAAATGGCAGAAATTTCTTTTATTTTGATACATAATTGCAGAAATTTTTCTTATTTTGGGCAAAAAGGCAGAAATTTCCATATTTTGTGGCAAAAATGCAGAAATACCCCTTATTTTGAGGTAAAAAGCTTGAAATTCCCACTATTTTGGGGCAAAAAGGCAGAAATTCCCCTTATTTTGGGGCAAAAAGCAGACATTTCCCTTATTTTGGGGAAAATTTTAGAAATTTAACTTATTTCAGGGCAAAAAGTCAGAAATTCCCCTTATTTTGGGGCAAAAAGACAGAAATTCCGTTTATTTTTGGGGAAATATCAGAAATTGCACTTATTTGGAGTCAAAAAGGCAGAAAATCCCCTTATTTTGGGGTAAAAATCAAGAAATATCTATTTTTTATGGCAAAAAGGTATACATTCCCTTTATTTTCGGGCAAGATGGCAGAAATTCCTTGTATTTTGGAGCAAAATTGCAGAAATTCCCCTAATTTTGGAACAAAAAGGCAGAACTTCTTCTTATTTTGGTGTAAAACTGCAGAAATTTCACTTATTTCGCGGCAAAATGGCAGAAATTCCCTTTATTTTTGGCGAAAATGGTAGAAAATCCCCGTATTTTGGAGCAAAATTGCAGAAATTCACCTAATTTTGGGGTAAAACATGCAGTAATTTTCTTTATTTTGGGGCAAAAAGGCAGAAATTCCCCTTATTTTGGGGTAAAAGGCAGAAATTCCCCTTATTTTAGGGCAAAATTGCAGAAATTTCCCTTATTTGGAGACAAAAAACAGAAATTCCCTTTATTTTGGGTCAAAATTGCAGAAAATTTCTTTATTATGGGGAAAAATTGCAGATATTTTTTTATTTTAAGGCAAAATTGCAGAAATTTCACTTATTTCAGAGAAAAAAAGCAAAAATTTTTCTTATTTTAGGGCAAAAAGGCAGAAATTCACCTTATTTTGGGGCAAAAAGGCAGAAATTCACATTATTTTGGGGTAAAATTGCAGACATTTCACATATTTCAGGGCAAAAGGCAGAAATTCCCCTTTTTTTGGGATAAAATTGCAGAAATTTCCTTTGTTTGGGGGCAAAAAGGCAGAAAATCCCCTTAATTTCAGGCAAAAAGGCAGAAATTTCCCGTATTTTGGAGCAAATTTGCAGAAATTCCCCTAATATTGGGGCAAAAATGCAGAAATTCCCTTTATTTGGGTCAAATCGGCAGAAGTTCCCCTTATTTTCGGAAAAGCGGCAGAAATTCCCTGTACTTTGAACCAAAATTGCAGAATCTTTCCTAATTTTGGTGCAAAAAGGCAGAAATTCCCTTTATTTTGGGGCAAAAATACAGAAATTCTTTTTATTTCGGGGCAAAAATCAGAAATTTCCCTTATTTTGGGGCAAAATTTGAGAAATTTCTTTTATTTTGGTACAGAATTGCAGAAATTTTTCTTATTTTGTGGCAAAAGGCAGAAATTTTCCATATTTTGGTGCAAAAAGGCTGAAATTCCCCTTATTTTTAGGTAAAATGCTGAAATTCCCCATATTTTGGGGCAAAAAGGCTGAAATTCCCCTCATTTTGGGGCAAAAAGGCACAAATTTCCCTTATATTCGGGAAAAATTGCAGAAATTTCATTTATTTCAGGGCAAAAAGTCAGAAATTACTTTTATTTTGGGGCAAAAACAGAAATTTCTTTTATTTTGGTACAAAATTGAAGAAATTTTCCTTATTTGGAACAAAAAGTCAGAAATTCCTCATATTTTGAGCAAAAGGCAGAAATTCCCCTTATTTTGAGGTAAAAAGGCTGAAATTCCCGTTATTTTGGGGCAAAAAGGCAGAAATTCCCTTTACTTTTTGGCAAAAAGGCAGAAATTCCCGTTAATTGGGGCAGAAAAGCAAAAATTTTCCTTATTTGGGGGCAATAAGGCAGAAATTCCCCATATTTTGTGGCAAAAAGGCAGAAATTTTCCTTATTTGGAGGTAAAATGCTGAAATTCCCCTTATTTTGGCAAAAAGGCAGAAATTCCCCTTATTTTGGGGCAAAATTGCAGAAATTTCACTTATTTCAGGGCAAAAAGTCAGAAATTTGCCTTATTTTGGGGCAAAAAGCAGAAATTCTCCTAATTTTGGTGCCAAAAACAGAAATTCCTCATATTTTGGGGTAAAATTGTGGAAATTTCAAATATTTCAGTGCAAAAAGGCACAAATTCCACTGTATTTCGGGCAATAAGAAATAAATTCTTTGTGTTTTGGAGTAAAATTTCAGAAATTCCCCTTATATTGTTGCTAAAATGTAAAAATTCCCTTTATTTTGGTTCAATAAGGCAGAAATTCCCCGTATTTTGAAGCAAAATTGCACATATTCTCCTAATTTTGAGGGAAAATGCAGAAATTCACATTATTTTGTTACAAAATAACAGAAATTCTCCTTATTTCAGGGCAAAAAGTCAGATATTCCCCTTATTTTGGGGCAAAATTTCAGAAATTTCCTTTATTTTGGGGCAAAATTGCAGAAATCTCCCTTATTTTGGGGCAAAATTATAGAAATTTAACTTATTTCAGGGAAAAAACGCAGAAATTTCTATTATTTTGGAGCAAAAAGCCGAAATAACTTTCATTTTGGTTCAAAATTGCAGAAATTTTCTTTATTTTGAAGCAAAAATACAGAAATTCCCTATATTTTAGGGCAAAAAGGCAGAGATTCCCCTTATTATGAGGTAAAAAGGCTGAAATTCCCTTTATTTTGGGGTAAAAAGACAGAAATTCCCCTTATTTTGTGGCAAAAATGCAGAAATTCCCCTTAATTTGGGGCAAAAGGCAGAAATTCCCCTTATTTTAGGGCAAAATTGCAGAAATTTCTCTTATTTGGGGACAAAAAACAGAAATTTCCTTTATTTTGGGTCAAAATTGCAGAAAATTCCTTTATTATGGGGAAAAATTGCAGATATTTTTTTTATTTTAAGGCAAAATTGCAGAAATTTCACTTATTTCAGAGAAAAAAAGCAAAAATTTTTCTTATTTTAGGGCAAAAAGGCAGAAATTCACCTTATTTTGGGGCAAAAAGGCAGAAATTCACCTTATTTTGGGGTAAAATTGCAGACATTTCACATATTTCAGGGCAAAAGGCAGAAATTCCCCTTATTTTGGGATAAAATTGCAGAAATTTCCCTTGATTGGGGGCAAAAAGGCAGAAAATCCCCTTAATTTCAGGCAAAAAGGCAGAAAATCCCCTTAATTTCGGGCAAAAAGGCAAAAATTCCACGTATTTTGGAGCAAAATAGCAGAAATTCCCCTAATATTGGGGCAAAAATGCAGAAATTCCCTTTATTTGGGGCAAATCGGCAGAAGTTCCCTTATTTTCGGGAAAAGCGGCAGAAATTTCCTGTATTTTGAACCAAAATTGCAGAAACTCTCCTAATTTTGGTGCAAAAAGGCAGAAATTCCCTTTATTTTGGGGCAAAAATACAGAAATTCTCCTTATTTCGGGGCAAAAATCAGAAATATCCCTTATTTTGGGGCAAAATTTTAGAAATTTCTTTTATTTTGGTACAGAATTGCAGAAATTTTTCTTATTTTGTGGCAAAAAGGCAGAAATTTTCCATATTTTGGTGCAAAAAGACTGAAATTCCCCTTATTTTTAGGTAAAATGCTGAAATTCCCCATATTTTGGGGCAAAAAGGCTGAAATTCCCCTCATTTTGGGGCAAAAAGGCACAAATTTCCCTTATTTTCGGGAAAAATTGCAGAAATTTCATTTATTTCAGGGCAAAAAGTCAGAAATTACTTTTATTTTGGGCAAAAACAGAAATTTCTTTTATTTTGGTACAAAATTGAAAAAATTTTCCTTATTTGGAACAAAAAGTCAGAAATTCCTCATATTTTGAGCAAAAGGCAGAAATTCCCCTTATTTTGAGGTAAAAAGGCTGAAATTCCCGTTATTTTGGGGCAAAAAGGCAGAAATTCCCTTTACTTTTTGGCAAAAAGGCAGAAATTCCCGTTAATTGGTGCAGAAAAGCAAAAATTTTCCTTATTTGGGGGCAATAAGGCAGAAATTCCCCATATTTTGTGGCAAAAAGGCAGAAATTTTCCTTATTTGGAGGTAAAATGCTGAAATTCCCCTTATTTTGGCAAAAAGGCAGAAATTCCCCTTATTTTGGGGCAAAATTTCAGAAATTTCACTTATTTCAGGGCAAAAAGTCAGAAATTTGCCTTATTTTGGGGCAAAAAGCAGAAATTCTCCTAATTTTGGTGCCAAAATCAGAAATTCCTCTTATTTTGGGGTAAAATTGTGGAAATTTCAAATATTTCAGTGCAAAAAGGCACAAATTCCACTGTATTTTGGGCAATAAGAAATAAATTCCTTGTGTTTTGGAGTAAAATTTCAGCAATTCCCATTATATTGTTGCTAAAATGTAAAAATTCCCTTTATTTTGGTTCAATAAGGCAGAAATTCCCCGTATTTTGAAGCAAAATTGCACATATTCTCCTAATTTTGAGGGAAAATGCAGAAATTCACATTATTTTGTTACAAAATAACAGAAATTCTCCTTATTTCAGGGCAAAAAGTCAGAAATTCCCCTTATTTTGGGGCAAAATTTCAGAAATTTCCTTTATTTTGGGGCAAAGTTGCAGAAATCTCCCTTATTTTGGGGCAAAATTATAGAAATTTAACTTATTTCAGGGAAAAAATACAGAAATTTCTCTTATTTTGGAGCAAAAAGCAGAAATAACTTTCATTTTGGTTCAAAATTGCAGAAATTTTCTTTATTTTGAGGCAAAAATACAGAAATTCCCTATATTTTAGGGCAAAAAGGCAGAGATTCCCCTTATTATGAGATAAAAAGGCTGAAATTCCCTTTATTTTGGGGTAAAAAGACAGAAATTCCCCTTATTTTGTGGCAATTATGCAGAAATTCCCCTTATTTTGGGGCAAAAGGCAGAAATTCCCCTTATTTTAGGGCAAAAAGGCAGAAATTTCTCTTATTTGGGGACATAAAACAGAAATTCCCTTTATTTTGGGTCAAAATTGCAGAAAATTCCTTTATTATGGGGAAAAATTGCAGATATTTTTTTTATTTTAAGGCAAAATTGCAGAAATTTCACATATTTCAGAGAAAAAAAGCAAAAATTTTTCTTATTTTAGGGCAAAAAGGCAGAAATTCACCTTATTTTGGGGCAAAAAGGCAGAAATTCACCTTATTTTGGGGTAAAATTGCAGACATTTCACATATTTCAGGGCAAAAAGGCAGAAATTCCCCTTATTTTGGGATAAAATTGCAGAAATTTCCCTTGTTTGGGGGCAAAAAGGCAGAAAATCCCCTTAATTTCGGGCAAAAAGGCAGAAAATCCCCTTAATTTCGGGCAAAAAGGCAGAAATTCCCCGTATTTTGGAGCAAAATAGCAGAAATTCCCCTAATATTGGGGCAAAAATGCAGAAATTCCCTTTATTTGGGGCAAATCGGCAGAAGTTCCCCTTATTTTCGGGAAAAGCGGCAGAAATTCCCTGTACTTTGAACCAAAATTGCAGAAACTCTCCTAATTTTGGTGCAAAAAGGCAGAAATTCCCTTTATTTTGGGGCAAAAATACAGAAATTCTCCTTATTTCGGGGCAAAAATCAGAAATATCCCTTATTTTGGGGCAAAATTTTAGAAATTTCTTTTATTTTGGTACAGAATTGCAGAAATTTTTCTTATTTTGTGGCAAAAAGGCAGAAATTTTCCATATTTTGGTGCAAAAAGGCTGAAATTCCCCTTATTTTTTGGTAAAACGCTGAAATTCCCCATATTTTGGGGCAAAAAGGCTGAAATTCCTCTCATTTTGGGGCAAAAAAGCACAAATTTCCCTTATTTTCGGGCAAAATTGCAGAAATTTCATTTATTTCAGGGCAAAAAGTCAGAAATTACTTTTATTTTGGGGCAAAAACAGAAATTTCTTTTATTTTGGTAAAAAATTGAAGAAATTTTTCTTATTTGGAACAAAAAGTCAGAAATTCCTCATATTTTGAGCAAAAGGCAGAAATTCCCTTTATTTTGAGGTAAAAAGGCTGAAATTCCCGTTATTTTGGGGCAAAAAGGCAGAAATTCCCTTTACTTTGTGGCAAAAAGGCAGAAATTCCCGTTAATTGGGGCAGAAAAGCAAAAATTTTCCTTATTTGGGGGCAATAAGGCAGAAATTCCCCATATTTTGTGGCAAAAAGGCAGAAATTTTCTTTATTTTGAGGTAAAATGCTGAAATTCCCCTTATTTTGGCAAAAGGCTGAAATTCCCCTTATTTTGGGGCAAAATGGCAGAAATTTCACTTATTTCAGGGCAAAAACTCAGAAATTTGCCTTATTTTGGGGCAAAAAGCAGAAATTCTCCTAATTTTGGGGCCAAAAACAGAAATTCCTCTTATTTTGGGGTAAAATTGTGGAAATTTCAAATATTTCAGTGCAAAAATGCAGAAATTCCACTGTATTTCGAGCAATAATGCAGAAATTCCTTGTATTTTGGAGTAAAATTTCAGAAATTCCCCTTATATTTTTGCAAAAATGCAGAAATTCCCTATATTTTGGTTCAATAAGGCAAAAATTCCTTGTATTTTGAAGCAAAATTGCACATATTCTCCTAATTTTGAGGGAAAAAGCAGAAATTCACATTATTTTGTTACAAAATAACAGAAATTCTCCTTATTTCAGGGCAAAAAGTCAGAAATTCTTCTTATTTTGGGGCAAAATTTCAGAAATTTCCTTTTTTTGGGGCAAAATTGCAGAAATCTCCCTTATTTTGGGGCAAAATTATAGAAATTTAACTTATTTCAGGGGAAAAACGCAGAAATTTCTCTTATTTTGGAGCAAAAAGGCAGAAATAACTTTTATTTTGGTACAAAATTGTAGAAATTTTCTTTATTTTGGGGCAAAAATACAAAAATTCCCCATATTTTAGGGCAAAAAGGCAGAAATTCCCCTTATTATGAGGTAAAAAGGCTGAAATTCCCTTTATTTTGGGGTAAAAATACAGAAATTCCCCTTATTTTGTGGCAAAAGGCAGAAATTTAACTTATTTTGGGGCAAAATTGCAGAAATTTCACTTATTTCAAGGCAAAATTTAAAAATTCCTTTTAGTTTGGAGCAAAAAGACAGAAATTCCGTTTATTTTTAGGTAAAAAGGCAGAAATTTCACTTATTTTGAGGTAAAAAGGCAGAAATTCCTCTTATTTTTGGGCAAAAATGAAGAAATTTCCCTATTTTGTGGCAAAAGGTATACATTCCCCTTATTTTCGGACGAAAAAGTAGAAATTCCACGTATTTTGGAGCAAAATTGCAGAAATTCCCCTAATTGTGGGGCAAAATGCAGAAATTCCCTATATGTTGGGGCAAAAAGGAAGAAATTCTTATTATTTTGGGGCAAAACTCAGAAATTCCACTTATTTTGGGGCAAAATTCCAGAAATTTCCCTTATTTTGAGGCAAAATTGCAGAAATTTGACTTATTTTGGGGCAAAATTGCAGAAATTTCACTTATTTCAGGGAAAAAAGGCAGAAATTTTCCTTATTTTGGGGCAAAAAGGCAGAAATTTCTTTTATTTTGGTACAAAATTGCAGAATTTTTTTTTATTTTGGGGCAAAAAGGCTGAAATTTCCCATATTTTGTAGCAAAAATGCAAAAATTTCTTTTATTTTGAGGTAAAAAGGCTTAAATTCCCCTTATTTGGAGGCAAAGAGGCAGAAATTTCACTTATTTTGGGGCAAAATTGCAGAAATTTCACTTATTTCAGGGAAAAAAAGGCAGAAATTTTCTTATTTTGGTGCAAAAAGAAGAAATTGCTAATATTTTGTGGCAAAAATGCAGAAATTCCCCTTATTTTGAGGTAAAAAAGGCTGAAATTCCCCTTATTTGGGGGCAAAAAGGCAGAAATTTCCCTAATTTTGGGGCAAAATTGCAGAAATTTCACTTATTTCAGAGTAATAAGTCAGAAATTTTCCTTATTTTGGTGCAAAAAAGACAGGAATTTTCTTTGTTTTGAGGGAAAAAGAAAGAAATTCCACTAATTTAGAGGCAAAAAAGCAGAAATTCCGCTTATTTTGGAGCAAAAATGAAGAAATTTCCCTTTTTTATGGCAAAAAGGTATGCATTCTTCTTATTTTTGGACAAAAATGCAGAAATTCCCCGTATTTTGGAGCAAAATTGCAGAAATTCCCCTAATTGTGGGGCAAAAAGGCAAAATTTCCCTATATGTTACGGCAAAAAGACAGAAATTCTCCTTATTTTGGGGCAAAACTCAGAAATTCCACTTATTTTGGGGCAAAATTCCAGATTGTAGGGCAAAATTTCGGAAATTTCACTTATTTCAGGGAAAAAAGGCAGAAATTTTCCTTATTTTGAGGCAAAAGGGCCGAAATTTCCCTTGTTTTGGAGCAAAAATGCAGAAATTCCCCTTATTTTGAGGTAAAAAGGCTTAAATTCCCCTTATTTGGGGGCAAAAGGAAGAAATTTCCCTTACTTTGGGGCAAAATTGCAGAAATTTCACTTACTTCCGGGTAATAAGTCAGAAATTTTCCTTATTTTGGGGCAAAAAAGACAGAAATTCCCTTTGTTTTGGGGTAAAGACAGAAATTCCAGTTATTTAGAGGCAAAAAAGCAGAAATTCCCTTTATTTTGGAGCAAAAATGAAGAAATTTCCCTTTTTTATGGCAAAAAGGTATCCATTCTTCTTATTTTCGGGCAAAAAGGCAGAAATTCCCCATATCTTGGGGCAAAATTGCAGAAATTCCCCTAATTGTGGGGCAAAAACGCAGAAATTCCCTATATGTTGGCGCAAAGAGACAGAAATTCTCCTTATTTTGGGTAACACTCAGAAATTCCACTTATTTTGGGGCAAAATTTCAGAAATTTCCCTTATTTTGGGGCAAAATTGCAGAAATTTGATATATTTTGGGGCAAAATTGCAGAAATTTCACTTATTTCAGGAAAAAAAGGCAGAAATTTTCCTTATTTTGAAACAAAAAGGCAGAAATTCCTAATATTTTGTGGCAAAAATGCAGAAATTCCCCTTATTTTGAGGTTAAAAGGCTGAAATTCCCATTATTTGGGGGCAAAAAGGCAGAAATTTCCCTAATTTTCGGGCAAAATTGGAGAAATTTCACTTATTTCAGGGTAATAAGTCAGAAATTTTTTTTATTTTGGGGCAAAAAAGACAGGAATTCCCTTTGTTTTGCAGGAAAAAGACAGAAATTCCACTTATTTAGAGGCAAAAAAGCAGAAATTCCCCTTAATTATGAGCAAAAATAAAGAAATTTCCCTTTTTTATGGCAAAAAGGTATGCATTCTTCTTATTTTTGGCAAAAAGGCAGAAATTCCCTGTATTTTGGAGCAAAATTGCAGAAATTCCCCTAACTGTGGGGCAAAAAGGCAGAAATTTCCTATATGTTAGGGCAAAAAACAGAAATTCTCCTTATTTTGGTGCAAAACTCAGAAATTCCACTTATTTTGGGGCAAAATTCTAGAAATTTCCCTTATTTTGGGGCAAAATTTCAGAAATTTCACTTATTTAAGGGAAAAAAGGCAGAAATTTTCTTATTATGGTGCAAAAAGGCAGAAATTCCTAATATTTTGTGGCAAAAATGCAGAAATTCCCTTTATTTTGAGGTAAAAAGGCTGAAATTACCTTTATTTGGGGGCAAAAATGCAGAAATTCCCCTAATTTTGGGGCAAAATTGCAAAAACTCTACTTATGTCAGAAAAAAAGCAGAAATTTTCTTATTTTGGGGCAAAAGGCAGAAATTTCTTTTATTTTGGTACAAAATTGCAGAAATTTTTCTTATTTTGGGGCAAAAAGGCAGAAATTTCCCATATTTTGGGGCAAAAATGCAGAAATTCCCCTTATTTTGAGGTAAAAAGGCTGAAATTCCCCTTATTTGGGGGCAAAAGGCCGAAATTTCCCTTATTTTGGGGCAAAATTGCAGAAATTTCACTTATTTCAGGGTAATAAGTCAGAAATTTTCCTTATTTTGGGGCAAAAATGACAGAAATTCCCTTTGTTTTGGGGGAAAAAGACAGAAATTCCACTTATTTAGAGGCAGAAATCCAGAAATTCCCCTTATTTTGAGATAAATAGGCTGAAATTCCCCTTATTTGGGTGCAAAAAGGCAGAAATTTCCCTTATTTTGGTGCAAAAAGACAGAAATTCCCCTTATTTTGTCGCAAAAAGGCAGAAATTTCTTTTGTTTTAAGGCAACATTGCAGAAATTTCACTTATTTCAGGGCACAATTCAAAAATTCCTTTTATTTTGGGGCAAAAAGACAGAAATTCCATTTATTTTTCAGTAAAAAGGCAGAAATTTCACTTATTTTGAGGCAAATAAGCAGAAATTCCCATTATTTTGGAGCAAAAATGAAGAAATTTCCCTTTTTTGTGGCAAAAGGTAAACATTCCCCTGATTTTCGGGCTGAAAAGTAGAAATTCCCCGTATTTTGGAGCAAAATTGCAGAAATTCCCCTAATTGTGAAGCAAAAAGGCAGAAATTCCCTGCATGTTGGGGCAAAAAGACAGAAATTCTAATTATTTTGGGGCAAAATTGCAGAAATTTCACTTATTTTGGGGCAAAATTGCAAAATTTCACTTATTTCAGAGGAAAAAAGCAGAAATTTTCTTATTTTGGGGCAAAAAAACAGTAATTCCTAATATTTTGTGTCAAAAATTCAGATATTCCTTTTATTTTGAGGTAAAAAGGCTAAAATTCTCTTTATTTGGGGGCAAAATGCAGAAATTTCCCTTATTTTGGGGCAAAATTGGAGAAATTTCACTTATATCAGGGTAATAAGTCAGAAATTTTTGTTATTTTGGGGCACAAAAGACAGGAATTCCCTTTGTTTTGGGGGAAAAAGACAGAAATAGCACATATTCAGAGGTAAAAAAGCAGAAATTCCCCTGATTTTGGAGCAAAAATGAAGAAATTTTTTTTATGGCAAAATGGTATGCATTCTTATTATTTTTGGGCAAAAAGGCAGAAATTTCCCATATTTTGGAGCAAAATTGCCGAAATTCCCCTAATTGTGGGGCAAAAACGCAGAAATTCCCTATATGTTGGGGCAAAAAGACAGAAATTCTCTTTATTTTGTGGCAAATCTCAGAAATTCCACTTATTTTAGGGCAAAATTCCAGAAATTTCCCTTATTTTGGGGCAAAATTGCAGAATTTTCACTTATTTTGAGGCAAAATTGCAGAAATTTCACTTATTTCAGGGAAAAAATGCAGAAATTTTCTTATTTTGGTGCAAAAACGAAGAAATTCCTAATATTTTGTGGCAAAAATGCAGAAATTCCCCTTATTTTGAGGTTAAAAAGGCTGAAATTCCCTTATTTGGGGGCAAAAAGGCAGAAATTTCCATAATTTTGGGGCAAAATTGCAGAAATTTCATTTATTTCAGAGTAATAAGTCAGAAATTTTCCTTATTTTGGTGCAAAAAAGACAGGAATTCCCTTTGTTTTGAGGGAAAAAGACAGAAATTCCACTAATTTAGAGGCAAAAAAGCAGAAATTCCGCTTATTTTGGAGCAAAAATAAAGAAATTTCCCTTTTTTATGGCAAAAACTTATGCATTCTTCTTATTTTCGGGCAAAAAGGCAGAAATTCCCCGTATTTTGGAGCAAAATTGCAGAAATTCCCCTAATTGTGGGGCAAAAAGGCAGAAATTCTCTATATGTTAGGGCAAAAATACAGAAATTCTTCTTATTTTGGGGCAAAACTTAGAAATTCCACTTACTTTGGGGCAAAATTCCAAAAATTTACCTTATTTTGGGGCAAAATTGCAGAAATTTCACTTATTTCAGGAAAAAAAGGCAGAAATTTTCTTATTTTGGTGCAAAAAGGAAGAAATTCCTAATATTTTGTGGCAAAAATGAAGAAATTCCCCTTATTTTGAGGTAAAAAAGGCTTAAATTCTCCTTATTTGGGGGCAAAAAGGAAGAAATTTCCCTTATTTTGGAGCAAAATTGCAGAAACTTCACTTACTTCAGGGTAATAAGTCAGAAATTTTCCTTATTTTCGGGCAAAAAAGACAGGAATTCCCTTTGTTTTGGTGGAAAAAGACAGAAATTCCAAGTATTTAAAAGCAAAAAAAGCAGAAATTCCCCTTATTTTGGAGAAAAAATGAAGAAATTTCCCTTTTTTATGGCAAAAAGGGATGCATTCTTCTTATTTTTGGGCAAAAAGGCAGAAATTTCCCGTATTTTGGAGCAAAATTGCAGAAATTCCCCTAATTGTGGGGCAAAAAGGCAGAAATTCCCTATATGTTGGGGCAAAAAAACAGAAATTCTCCTTATTTTGGGGCAAATCTCAGAAATTCCACTTATTTTGGGGCAAAATTTCAGAAATTTCTCTTATTTTGGGGCAAAATTGCAGAAATTTCACTTATTTTGGGGCAAAATTGCAGAAATTTCACATATTTCAGGGATAAAAGGCAGAAATTTTTTTTATTTTGGTGCAAAAAGGCAGAAATTCCTAATATTTTGTGGCAAAAAATGCAGAAATTTCCCTTATTTTGAGGTAAAAAAGCTGAAATAGCTCTTATTTGGGGGCAAGAAGGCAGAAATTTCCCTAATTTTGGGGCAAAATTGCCGAAATTTCACTTATTGCAGAGTAATAAGTCAGAAATTTTCCTTATTTTGGGGCAAAAAAGACAGGAATTCCCTTTGTTTTGAGGGAAAAATACAGAAATTCCACTAATTTAGAGGCAAAAGCAGAAATTCCCCTTATTTTGGAGCAAAAATAAAGAAATTTCTCTTTTTTTATGGCAAAAAGGTATGCATTCTTCTTATTTTCGGGCAAAAAGGGAGAAATTCCTTGTATTTTGGAGCAAAATTGCAGAAATTCCCCGAATTGTGAGGCAAAAAGCCAGAATTTCCCTATATGTTAGGGCAAAAAGACAGAAATTCTCCTTATTTTGGGGCAAAACTCAGAAATTCCACTTATTTTGGGGCAAAAGTCCAGAAATTTCCTTTATTGTAGGGCAAAATTTCGGAAATTTCACTTATTTCAGGGAAAAAAGGCAGAAATTTTCCATATTTTGGTGCAAAAAGGCTGAAATTCCCCTTATTTTTTGGTAAAACGCTGAAATTCCCCATATTTTGGGGCAAAAAGGCTGAAATTCCTCTCATTTTGGGGCAAAAAAGCACAAATTTCCCTTATTTTCGGGCAAAATTGCAGAAATTTCATTTATTTCAGGGCAAAAAGTCAGAAATTACTTTTATTTTGGGGCAAAAACAGAAATTTCTTTTATTTTGGTAAAAAATTGAAGAAATTTTTCTTATTTGGAACAAAAAGTCAGAAATTCCTCATATTTTGAGCAAAAGGCAGAAATTCCCTTTATTTTGAGGTAAAAAGGCTGAAATTCCCGTTATTTTGGGGCAAAAAGGCAGAAATTCCCTTTACTTTGTGGCAAAAAGGCAGAAATTCCCGTTAATTGGGGCAGAAAAGCAAAAATTTTCCTTATTTGGGGGCAATAAGGCAGAAATTCCCCATATTTTGTGGCAAAAAGGCAGAAATTTTCTTTATTTTGAGGTAAAATGCTGAAATTCCCCTTATTTTGGCAAAAGGCTGAAATTCCCCTTATTTTGGGGCAAAATGGCAGAAATTTCACTTATTTCAGGGCAAAAACTCAGAAATTTGCCTTATTTTGGGGCAAAAAGCAGAAATTCTCCTAATTTTGGGGCCAAAAACAGAAATTCCTCTTATTTTGGGGTAAAATTGTGGAAATTTCAAATATTTCAGTGCAAAAATGCAGAAATTCCACTGTATTTCGAGCAATAATGCAGAAATTCCTTGTATTTTGGAGTAAAATTTCAGAAATTCCCCTTATATTTTTGCAAAAATGCAGAAATTCCCTATATTTTGGTTCAATAAGGCAAAAATTCCTTGTATTTTGAAGCAAAATTGCACATATTCTCCTAATTTTGAGGGAAAAAGCAGAAATTCACATTATTTTGTTACAAAATAACAGAAATTCTCCTTATTTCAGGGCAAAAAGTCAGAAATTCTTCTTATTTTGGGGCAAAATTTCAGAAATTTCCTTTTTTTGGGGCAAAATTGCAGAAATCTCCCTTATTTTGGGGCAAAATTATAGAAATTTAACTTATTTCAGGGGAAAAACGCAGAAATTTCTCTTATTTTGGAGCAAAAAGGCAGAAATAACTTTTATTTTGGTACAAAATTGTAGAAATTTTCTTTATTTTGGGGCAAAAATACAAAAATTCCCCATATTTTAGGGCAAAAAGGCAGAAATTCCCCTTATTATGAGGTAAAAAGGCTGAAATTCCCTTTATTTTGGGGTAAAAATACAGAAATTCCCCTTATTTTGTGGCAAAAGGCAGAAATTTAACTTATTTTGGGGCAAAATTGCAGAAATTTCACTTATTTCAAGGCAAAATTTAAAAATTCCTTTTAGTTTGGAGCAAAAAGACAGAAATTCCGTTTATTTTTAGGTAAAAAGGCAGAAATTTCACTTATTTTGAGGTAAAAAGGCAGAAATTCCTCTTATTTTTGGGCAAAAATGAAGAAATTTCCCTATTTTGTGGCAAAAGGTATACATTCCCCTTATTTTCGGACGAAAAAGTAGAAATTCCACGTATTTTGGAGCAAAATTGCAGAAATTCCCCTAATTGTGGGGCAAAATGCAGAAATTCCCTATATGTTGGGGCAAAAAGGAAGAAATTCTTATTATTTTGGGGCAAAACTCAGAAATTCCACTTATTTTGGGGCAAAATTCCAGAAATTTCCCTTATTTTGAGGCAAAATTGCAGAAATTTGACTTATTTTGGGGCAAAATTGCAGAAATTTCACTTATTTCAGGGAAAAAAGGCAGAAATTTTCCTTATTTTGGGGCAAAAAGGCAGAAATTTCTTTTATTTTGGTACAAAATTGCAGAATTTTTTTTTATTTTGGGGCAAAAAGGCTGAAATTTCCCATATTTTGTAGCAAAAATGCAAAAATTTCTTTTATTTTGAGGTAAAAAGGCTTAAATTCCCCTTATTTGGAGGCAAAGAGGCAGAAATTTCACTTATTTTGGGGCAAAATTGCAGAAATTTCACTTATTTCAGGGAAAAAAAGGCAGAAATTTTCTTATTTTGGTGCAAAAAGAAGAAATTGCTAATATTTTGTGGCAAAAATGCAGAAATTCCCCTTATTTTGAGGTAAAAAAGGCTGAAATTCCCCTTATTTGGGGGCAAAAAGGCAGAAATTTCCCTAATTTTGGGGCAAAATTGCAGAAATTTCACTTATTTCAGAGTAATAAGTCAGAAATTTTCCTTATTTTGGTGCAAAAAAGACAGGAATTTTCTTTGTTTTGAGGGAAAAAGAAAGAAATTCCACTAATTTAGAGGCAAAAAAGCAGAAATTCCGCTTATTTTGGAGCAAAAATGAAGAAATTTCCCTTTTTTATGGCAAAAAGGTATGCATTCTTCTTATTTTTGGACAAAAATGCAGAAATTCCCCGTATTTTGGAGCAAAATTGCAGAAATTCCCCTAATTGTGGGGCAAAAAGGCAAAATTTCCCTATATGTTACGGCAAAAAGACAGAAATTCTCCTTATTTTGGGGCAAAACTCAGAAATTCCACTTATTTTGGGGCAAAATTCCAGATTGTAGGGCAAAATTTCGGAAATTTCACTTATTTCAGGGAAAAAAGGCAGAAATTTTCCTTATTTTGAGGCAAAAGGGCCGAAATTTCCCTTGTTTTGGAGCAAAAATGCAGAAATTCCCCTTATTTTGAGGTAAAAAGGCTTAAATTCCCCTTATTTGGGGGCAAAAGGAAGAAATTTCCCTTACTTTGGGGCAAAATTGCAGAAATTTCACTTACTTCCGGGTAATAAGTCAGAAATTTTCCTTATTTTGGGGCAAAAAAGACAGAAATTCCCTTTGTTTTGGGGTAAAGACAGAAATTCCAGTTATTTAGAGGCAAAAAAGCAGAAATTCCCTTTATTTTGGAGCAAAAATGAAGAAATTTCCCTTTTTTATGGCAAAAAGGTATCCATTCTTCTTATTTTCGGGCAAAAAGGCAGAAATTCCCCATATCTTGGGGCAAAATTGCAGAAATTCCCCTAATTGTGGGGCAAAAACGCAGAAATTCCCTATATGTTGGCGCAAAGAGACAGAAATTCTCCTTATTTTGGGTAACACTCAGAAATTCCACTTATTTTGGGGCAAAATTTCAGAAATTTCCCTTATTTTGGGGCAAAATTGCAGAAATTTGATATATTTTGGGGCAAAATTGCAGAAATTTCACTTATTTCAGGAAAAAAAGGCAGAAATTTTCCTTATTTTGAAACAAAAAGGCAGAAATTCCTAATATTTTGTGGCAAAAATGCAGAAATTCCCCTTATTTTGAGGTTAAAAGGCTGAAATTCCCATTATTTGGGGGCAAAAAGGCAGAAATTTCCCTAATTTTCGGGCAAAATTGGAGAAATTTCACTTATTTCAGGGTAATAAGTCAGAAATTTTTTTTATTTTGGGGCAAAAAAGACAGGAATTCCCTTTGTTTTGCAGGAAAAAGACAGAAATTCCACTTATTTAGAGGCAAAAAAGCAGAAATTCCCCTTAATTATGAGCAAAAATAAAGAAATTTCCCTTTTTTATGGCAAAAAGGTATGCATTCTTCTTATTTTTGGCAAAAAGGCAGAAATTCCCTGTATTTTGGAGCAAAATTGCAGAAATTCCCCTAACTGTGGGGCAAAAAGGCAGAAATTTCCTATATGTTAGGGCAAAAAACAGAAATTCTCCTTATTTTGGTGCAAAACTCAGAAATTCCACTTATTTTGGGGCAAAATTCTAGAAATTTCCCTTATTTTGGGGCAAAATTTCAGAAATTTCACTTATTTAAGGGAAAAAAGGCAGAAATTTTCTTATTATGGTGCAAAAAGGCAGAAATTCCTAATATTTTGTGGCAAAAATGCAGAAATTCCCTTTATTTTGAGGTAAAAAGGCTGAAATTACCTTTATTTGGGGGCAAAAATGCAGAAATTCCCCTAATTTTGGGGCAAAATTGCAAAAACTCTACTTATGTCAGAAAAAAAGCAGAAATTTTCTTATTTTGGGGCAAAAGGCAGAAATTTCTTTTATTTTGGTACAAAATTGCAGAAATTTTTCTTATTTTGGGGCAAAAAGGCAGAAATTTCCCATATTTTGGGGCAAAAATGCAGAAATTCCCCTTATTTTGAGGTAAAAAGGCTGAAATTCCCCTTATTTGGGGGCAAAAGGCCGAAATTTCCCTTATTTTGGGGCAAAATTGCAGAAATTTCACTTATTTCAGGGTAATAAGTCAGAAATTTTCCTTATTTTGGGGCAAAAATGACAGAAATTCCCTTTGTTTTGGGGGAAAAAGACAGAAATTCCACTTATTTAGAGGCAGAAATCCAGAAATTCCCCTTATTTTGAGATAAATAGGCTGAAATTCCCCTTATTTGGGTGCAAAAAGGCAGAAATTTCCCTTATTTTGGTGCAAAAAGACAGAAATTCCCCTTATTTTGTCGCAAAAAGGCAGAAATTTCTTTTGTTTTAAGGCAACATTGCAGAAATTTCACTTATTTCAGGGCACAATTCAAAAATTCCTTTTATTTTGGGGCAAAAAGACAGAAATTCCATTTATTTTTCAGTAAAAAGGCAGAAATTTCACTTATTTTGAGGCAAATAAGCAGAAATTCCCATTATTTTGGAGCAAAAATGAAGAAATTTCCCTTTTTTGTGGCAAAAGGTAAACATTCCCCTGATTTTCGGGCTGAAAAGTAGAAATTCCCCGTATTTTGGAGCAAAATTGCAGAAATTCCCCTAATTGTGAAGCAAAAAGGCAGAAATTCCCTGCATGTTGGGGCAAAAAGACAGAAATTCTAATTATTTTGGGGCAAAATTGCAGAAATTTCACTTATTTTGGGGCAAAATTGCAAAATTTCACTTATTTCAGAGGAAAAAAGCAGAAATTTTCTTATTTTGGGGCAAAAAAACAGTAATTCCTAATATTTTGTGTCAAAAATTCAGATATTCCTTTTATTTTGAGGTAAAAAGGCTAAAATTCTCTTTATTTGGGGGCAAAATGCAGAAATTTCCCTTATTTTGGGGCAAAATTGGAGAAATTTCACTTATATCAGGGTAATAAGTCAGAAATTTTTGTTATTTTGGGGCACAAAAGACAGGAATTCCCTTTGTTTTGGGGGAAAAAGACAGAAATAGCACATATTCAGAGGTAAAAAAGCAGAAATTCCCCTGATTTTGGAGCAAAAATGAAGAAATTTTTTTTATGGCAAAATGGTATGCATTCTTATTATTTTTGGGCAAAAAGGCAGAAATTTCCCATATTTTGGAGCAAAATTGCCGAAATTCCCCTAATTGTGGGGCAAAAACGCAGAAATTCCCTATATGTTGGGGCAAAAAGACAGAAATTCTCTTTATTTTGTGGCAAATCTCAGAAATTCCACTTATTTTAGGGCAAAATTCCAGAAATTTCCCTTATTTTGGGGCAAAATTGCAGAATTTTCACTTATTTTGAGGCAAAATTGCAGAAATTTCACTTATTTCAGGGAAAAAATGCAGAAATTTTCTTATTTTGGTGCAAAAACGAAGAAATTCCTAATATTTTGTGGCAAAAATGCAGAAATTCCCCTTATTTTGAGGTTAAAAAGGCTGAAATTCCCTTATTTGGGGGCAAAAAGGCAGAAATTTCCATAATTTTGGGGCAAAATTGCAGAAATTTCATTTATTTCAGAGTAATAAGTCAGAAATTTTCCTTATTTTGGTGCAAAAAAGACAGGAATTCCCTTTGTTTTGAGGGAAAAAGACAGAAATTCCACTAATTTAGAGGCAAAAAAGCAGAAATTCCGCTTATTTTGGAGCAAAAATAAAGAAATTTCCCTTTTTTATGGCAAAAACTTATGCATTCTTCTTATTTTCGGGCAAAAAGGCAGAAATTCCCCGTATTTTGGAGCAAAATTGCAGAAATTCCCCTAATTGTGGGGCAAAAAGGCAGAAATTCTCTATATGTTAGGGCAAAAATACAGAAATTCTTCTTATTTTGGGGCAAAACTTAGAAATTCCACTTACTTTGGGGCAAAATTCCAAAAATTTACCTTATTTTGGGGCAAAATTGCAGAAATTTCACTTATTTCAGGAAAAAAAGGCAGAAATTTTCTTATTTTGGTGCAAAAAGGAAGAAATTCCTAATATTTTGTGGCAAAAATGAAGAAATTCCCCTTATTTTGAGGTAAAAAAGGCTTAAATTCTCCTTATTTGGGGGCAAAAAGGAAGAAATTTCCCTTATTTTGGAGCAAAATTGCAGAAACTTCACTTACTTCAGGGTAATAAGTCAGAAATTTTCCTTATTTTCGGGCAAAAAAGACAGGAATTCCCTTTGTTTTGGTGGAAAAAGACAGAAATTCCAAGTATTTAAAAGCAAAAAAAGCAGAAATTCCCCTTATTTTGGAGAAAAAATGAAGAAATTTCCCTTTTTTATGGCAAAAAGGGATGCATTCTTCTTATTTTTGGGCAAAAAGGCAGAAATTTCCCGTATTTTGGAGCAAAATTGCAGAAATTCCCCTAATTGTGGGGCAAAAAGGCAGAAATTCCCTATATGTTGGGGCAAAAAAACAGAAATTCTCCTTATTTTGGGGCAAATCTCAGAAATTCCACTTATTTTGGGGCAAAATTTCAGAAATTTCTCTTATTTTGGGGCAAAATTGCAGAAATTTCACTTATTTTGGGGCAAAATTGCAGAAATTTCACATATTTCAGGGATAAAAGGCAGAAATTTTTTTTATTTTGGTGCAAAAAGGCAGAAATTCCTAATATTTTGTGGCAAAAAATGCAGAAATTTCCCTTATTTTGAGGTAAAAAAGCTGAAATAGCTCTTATTTGGGGGCAAGAAGGCAGAAATTTCCCTAATTTTGGGGCAAAATTGCCGAAATTTCACTTATTGCAGAGTAATAAGTCAGAAATTTTCCTTATTTTGGGGCAAAAAAGACAGGAATTCCCTTTGTTTTGAGGGAAAAATACAGAAATTCCACTAATTTAGAGGCAAAAGCAGAAATTCCCCTTATTTTGGAGCAAAAATAAAGAAATTTCTCTTTTTTTATGGCAAAAAGGTATGCATTCTTCTTATTTTCGGGCAAAAAGGGAGAAATTCCTTGTATTTTGGAGCAAAATTGCAGAAATTCCCCGAATTGTGAGGCAAAAAGCCAGAATTTCCCTATATGTTAGGGCAAAAAGACAGAAATTCTCCTTATTTTGGGGCAAAACTCAGAAATTCCACTTATTTTGGGGCAAAAGTCCAGAAATTTCCTTTATTGTAGGGCAAAATTTCGGAAATTTCACTTATTTCAGGGAAAAAAGGCAGAAATTTTCCTTATTTTTAGGCAAAAGGGCCGAAATTTCTCTTATTTTGGGGCAAAAATGCAGAAATTCCCCTTATTTTGAGGTAAAAAGGCTGAAATTTTCTTTATTTGGGGGCAAAAAGAAGAAATTTCCCTTACTTTGGGGCAAAATTGCAGAAATTTCACTTACTTCAGGGTAATAAGTCAAAAATTTTCCTTATTTTGGGGCAAAAAAGACAGAAATTTCCTTTGTTTTGGGGGAAAAAGACAGAAATTCCAGTTATTTAGAGGCAAAAAAGCAGAAATTCCCCTTATTTTGGAGCAAAAATGAGGAAATTTCCCTTTTCTATGGCAAAAAGGTATGCATTCTTCTTGTTTTCGGTCAAAAAGGCAGAAATTCCCCATATCTTGGAGCAAAATTGCAGAAATTCCCCTAATTGTGGGGCAAAAACGCAGAAATTCCATATATGTTGGGGCAAAGAGACAGAAATTCTCCTTATTTTGGGGCAAAACTCAGAAATTCCACTTATTTTGGGGCAAAATTCCAGAAATATCCCTTATTTTGGGGCAAAATTGCAAAAATTTGACTTATTTTGGGGCAAAATTGCAGAAATTTCACTTATTTTAGGGAAAAAAGGCAGAAATTTTCCTTATTTTGAAACAAAAAGGCAGAAATTCCTAATATTTTTTGGCAAAAATGCAGAAATTCCCCTTATTTTGAGGTTAAAGGCTGAAATTCCCATTATTTGGGGGCAAAAAGGCAGAAATTTCCCTAATTTTCGGGCAAAATTGGAGAAATTTCACTTATTTCAGGGTAATAAGTCAGAATTTTTTCTTATTTTGGGGCAAAAAAGACAAGAATTCCCTTTGTTTTGTGGTAAAAAGACAGAAATTCTACTTATTTAGAGGCAAAAAAGAAGAAATTTTCCTTATTTTGGAGCAAAAATGAAGAAATTACCCTTTTTTATGGCAAAAAAGTATGCATTCTTCTTATTTTTGGGCAAAAAGGCAGAAATTCCTCGTATTTTGGAGCAAGATTGCAGAAATTCCCCTAATTGTGGGGCAAAAAGGCAGATATTCCCTATATGTTAGGGCAAAAAACAGAAATTCTCCTTATTTTGGTGCAATACTCAGAAATTCCACTTATTTTGGGGCAAAATTCCAGAAATTTCCCTTATTTTGAGGAAAAATTTCAGAAATTTCACTTATTTCAGGGAAAAAAGGAAGAAATTTTTTTATTATGGTGCAAAAAAAGCAGAAATTCCTAATATTTTGTGGTAAAAATGCAGAAATTCCCTTTATTTTGAGGTAAAAAGGCTGAAATTTTCTTTATTTGGGGGCAAAAAGGCAGAAATTCCCCTAATTTTGGGGCAAAATTGCAGAAATTTTACTTATTTCAGAAAAAAATCAGAAATTTTCTTATTTTGGGTCAAAAGGCAGAAATTTCTTTTATTTTGGTACAAACTTGCAGAAATTTTTCTTATTTTGGGGCAAAAAAGCAGAAATTTCCCATATTTTGGGGCAAAAATGCAGAATTTCCCTTATTTTGAGGTAAAAAGGCTGAAATTCCCCTTATTTGGGGGCAAAAGGCAGAAATTTCCCTTATTTTGGGGCAAAATTGCCGAAATTTAACTTATTTCAGGTAATAAGTCAGAAATTTTCCTTATTTTGGGGCCAAAAAGACAGAAATTTCCTTTGTTTTGGGGGAAAAAGACAGAAATTCCACTTATTTAGAGGCAAAAATGAAGAAATTCCCGTTATTTTGGAGCAAAAGTGAAGAAATTTCCCTTTTTTATGACAAAAAGGTATGCATTCTTCTTATTTTCAGGCAAAAAGGCAGAAATTCCCCGTATTTTGGAGCAAAATTGCAGAAATTCCCCTAATTGTGGGGCAAAAAGGCAGAAATTCCCTATATGTTGGGGCAAAAAGATCAAAATTCTTATTTTGGGGCAAAACTCAGAAATTTCCCTTTTTGGGGCAAAATTCCAGAAATTTCCCTTATTTTGGGGCAAAATTGCAGAAATTTGACTTATTTTGGGGCAAAATTGCAGAAATTTCATTTATTTCAGAAAATAAGCAGAAATTTTCTTATTTTGGAACAAAAAGGCAGAAATTTCTTTTATTTTGATACAAAATTGCAGAAATTTTTCTTATTTTGGGGCAAAAAGGCAGAAATTTTTCATATTTTGGGGCAGAAATCCAGAAATTCCCCTCATTTTGAGGTAAAAAGGCTGAAATTCTTCTTATTTGGGGGCAAAAAGGGAGAAATTTCCCTTATTTTCAGGCAAAATTGCAGAAATTTCACTTATTTCAGAGTAATAAGCCAGAAATTTTCCTTATTTTGGGGCAAAAAACTCAGAAATTTCCTTTGTTTTGGGGGAAAAAGACAGAAATTCCACTTATTTAGAGGCAGAAAAGAAGAAATTCCCCTTATTTTGGAGCAAAAATGAAGCAATTTCCTTTTTTTATGGCAAAAAGGTATGCATTCTTCTTATTTTCGGGCAAAAAGGCAGAAATTCCTGGTATTTTGGAGCAAAATTGCAGAAATTCCCCTTATTGTGCCGCAAAAAGGCAGAAATTCCCTATATGTTGGGGCAAAAAGACAGAAATTCTCCTTATTTTGGGGCAAAACTCAGAAATTCCACTTATTTTGGGGCAAAATTCTAGAAATTTCCCTTATTTTGGGGCAAAATTGCAGAAATTTGACTGTTTTGGTGGCAAAATTGCAGAAATTTCACTTATTTCAAAAAAAGCAGATATTTTCTTATTTTGGGGCAAAAAGGCAGAAATTTCTTTTATTTTGGTACAAAATTGCAGAAATTTTTCTTATTTTGGGGCAAAAAGTCAGAAATTTCCCATGTTTTGGGGCAAAAATGCAGAAATTCCCCTTATTTTGAGGTAAAAAGGCTGAAATTCCTCTTATTTGGGGGTAAAAAGGCAGAAATTTCCTTTATTGTGGGTCAAAATTGCAGAAATTTCACTTATTTCATGGTAATAAGTCAGAAATTTTCATATTTTGGGGCAAAAAAGACAGAAATTCCCTTTGTTTTGGGGGAAAATACAGAAATTCCAATTATTTAGAGGCAAAAAAGCAGAAATTCCCCTTATTTTGGAGCAAAAATGAAGAAATTTCCCTTTTTTATGGCAAAACGGTATGCATTCTTCTTATTTTCGGGCAAAAAGGCAGAAATTCCCCATATTTTGGAGCAAAATTGCAGAAATTCCCCTAATGATGGGGCAAAAAGGCAGAAATTCCCTATATGATGGGACAAAAAGACAGAAATTCTCCTTAGTTTGGGGCAAAACTCAGAAATTTTTCTTATTTTGAAGCAAAATTCCAGAAATTTCACTTATTTCAGAAAAAAAAAGCAGAAATTTTCTTATAATGGGGTAAAAAGGCAGAAATTTCTTTTATTTTGGTACAAAATTGCAGAAATTTTCCTTATTTTGGGGCAAAAAGGGAGAAATTTCCCTTATTTTGGGGAAAAATGCAGAAATTCCACTTATTTTAGGTAAAAAGGCTGAAATTCCCCTTATTTGGTGACAAAAAAGCAGAAATTTCCCTTATTTTGGGGCAAAATTGCAGAAATTTCACTAATTTCAGGGTAATAAGTCAGAAATTTTCCTTATTTTGGGGCAAAAAAAAACAGAAATTCTTTTTGTTTTCGGGGAAAAAGACAGAAATTCCACTTATTTAAAGGCAAAAAAGCAGAAATTCCCCTTATTTTGGAGCAAAATTGCAGAAATTCCCCTAATTGTGGGTCAAAAAGGCAGAAATTTTCTATATGTTGGGGCAAAAAGACAGAAATTCTCTTTATTTTTGGGCAAATCTCAGAAATTCCATTTATTTTGGGGCAAAATTCAGGAAATTTCACATATTTTGGGGCAAAATTGCAGAAATTTCACTTGTTTTGGGGCAAAATTGCAGAAATTTCACTTATTTCGGGAAAAAAAAGCAGAAATTTTGTTTATTTTGGGGCAAAAAGGCAGAAATTCCTAATATTTTGTGGCAAAAATGCAGAAATTTCTTCTATTTTGAGGTAAAAAGGCTGAAATTCCCATTATTTGGGGATAAAAAGGCAGAAATTTCCCTAATTTTCGGGCAAAATTGCAGAAATTTCACTTACTTCAGGGTAATAAGTCAGGAATTTTTCTTATTTTGGGGAAAATGAGACAGAACTTCCCTTTGTTTTGTGGGAAAAAGACAGAAATTCCACTTATTTAGTGGCAAAAAAGCAGAAATTCCCTTTATTTTGAAGCAAAAATGAAGAAATTTCCATTTTTCTGGCAGAAAGGTATGCATTCTTCTTATTTTCGGGCAAAAAGGCAGAAATTACCTGTATTTTGGAGCAAAATTACAGAAATTCCCCTAATTGTGGGGCAAAAAGTCAGAAATTCCCTATATGTTTGGGCAAAAAGACAGAAATTCTCCTTATTTTGGGGCAAAACTCAGAAATTTCACTTATTTTGGGGCAAAATTGCAGAAATTTCACTTATTTCAGAAAAAAAAAGCAGAAATTTTCTTATATTGGGGCAAAAAGCCAGAAATTTCTTTTATTTTGGTACAAAATTACAGAAATTTCTTTATTTTGGGGCAAAAAGGCAGAAATTTCCCTTATTTTGGGAAAAAATGCAGAAATTCCACTTATTTTGAGGTAAAAAGGTTGAAATTCCCCTTATTTGGGGGCAAAAAAGCAGAAATTTCCCTTATTTTGGGGCAAAATTTCAGAAATTTCACTTATTTCAGGGTAATAAGTCAGAAATTTTACTTATTTTGGGGCAAAAAAAATCCCTTTGTTTTGGGGGAAAAAGACAGAAATTCCACTTATTTAGAGGCAAAAAACCAGAAATTCCTCTTATTTTGGGGCAAAATTGCACAATTTCCCCTAATTTTGGGTCAAAAAGGCAGAAATTCCCTATATGTTGGGGCAAAAGACAGAAATTCTCCTTATTTTGGGGCAAATCTCAGAAATTCCACTTATTTTGGGGCAAAATTCCAGAAATTTCACTTATTTTGGCGCAAAATTGCAGAAATTTCACTTATTTTGGCGCAAAATTGCAGAAATTTCACTTATTTCAGGGAAAAAAGGCAGAAATTTTCCTTATTTTGTGGCTAAAAAGCATAAATTCCTAATATTTTGTGGCAAAAATGCAGAAATTCCCCTTATTTTGAGGTAAAAAGGCTGAAATTCCCCTTATTTTAGGGCAAAAAGGCAGAAATTTCCCTTATTTTGGGGCAAAATTGCAGAAATTTCACTTACTTCAGGGTAATAAGTCAGAAATTTTCCTTATTTTGGGGCAAAAAAGAGAAATTTCCTTTGTTTGGGGGGAAAAAGACAGAAATTCCAGTTATTTAGAGGCAAAAATGCAGAAATTCCCCTTATTTTGGAGCAAAAATGAAGAAATTTGCCTTTTTTATGGCAAAAAGGTATGCATTCTTCTTATTTTCGGGGAAAAAAGCAGAAATTCCCCATATCTTGGAGCAAAATTGCAGAAATTCTTCTAATTGTGGGGCAAAAACGCAGAAATTCCCTATATGTTGGGGCAAAGAGACAGAAATTCTCCATATTTTGGGGCAAAACTCAGAAATTCCACTTATTTTGGGGCAAAATTCCAGAAATTTCCCTTATTTTGGGGCAAAATTGCAGAAATTTGACTTATTTTGATGCAAAATTGAAGAAATTTCACTTATTTCAGGGAAAAAAGGCAGAAATTTTTTTTATTTTGAAACAAAAAGGCAGAAATTCCTAATATTTTGTGGCAAAAATGCAGAAATTCCTCTTATTTTGAGGTTAAAAGGATGAAATTCCCAATATTTGCGGGCAAAAAGGGAGAAATTTCCCTAATTTTCGGGTAAAATTGGAGAAATTTCACTCATTTCAGGGTAATAAGTCAGAAATTTTCCTTATTTTGGGGCAAAAAAGACAGGAATTCCCTTTGTTTTTCGGGAAAAAGAAAGAAATTCCACTTATTTAGAGGCAAAAAAGCAGTACTTCTTCTTAATTATGAGCAAAAATGAAGAAATTTCCCTTTTTTATGGCAAAAAGGTATGCATTCCTCATATTTTTGGGCAAAAAGGCAGAAATTCCCCGTATTTTGGAGCAAAATTGCAGAAATTCCCCTAATTGTGGGGCAAAAAGGCAGAAATTCCCTATATGTTAGGGCAAAAAACAGAAATTCTCCTTATTTTGGTGCAAAACTCAGAAATTCCACTTATTTTGGGGCAAAATTCCATAAATTTCCCTTATTTTGGGGAAAAATTTCAGAAATTTCACTTATTTCAGGGAAAAAAGGAAGAAATTTTTTTATTATGGTGCAAAAAAGCAGAAATTCCTAATATTTTGTGACAAAAATGCAGAAATTCCCTTTATTTTGAGGTAAAAATGCTGAAATTCCCTTTATTTGGGGGCAAAAAGGCAGAAATTCCCCTAATTTTGGGGCAAAATTGCAGAAATTTTACTTATTTCAGAAAAAAAGCAGAAATTTTCTTATTTTGGGTCAAAAGGCAGAAATTTGTTTTATTTTGGTACAAAATTGCAGAAATTTTTCTTATTTGGGGGCAAAAGGCAGAAATTTCCCTTATTTTGGGGCAAAATTGCCGAAATTTAACTTATTTCAGGTAATAAGTCAGAAATTTTCCTTATTTTGGGGCAAAAAAAACAGAAATTTTTGTTTTGGGGGAAAAAGACAGAAATTCCACTTATTTAGAGGCAAAAATGAAGAAATTCCCGTTATTTTGGAGCAAAAATGAAGAAATTTCCCTTTTTTATGACAAAAAGGTATGCATTCTTCTTATTTTCAGGCAAAAAGGCAGAAATTCCCCGTATTTTGGAGCAAAATTGCAGAAATTCCCCTAATTGTGGGGCAAAAAGGCAGAAATTCCCTATATGTTGGGGCAAAAATATCAAAATTCTTATTTTGGGGCAAAACTCAGAAATTTCCCTTTTTTGGGGCAAAATTCCAGAAATTTCCCTTATTTTGGGGCAAAATTGCAGAAATTTGACTTATTTTGGGGCAAAATTGCAGAAATTTCACTTATTTCAGAAAAAAAGCAGAAATTTTCTTATTTTGGAACAAAAAGGGAGAAATTTCTTTTATTTTGATACAAAATTGCAGAAATTTTTCTTATTTTGGGGCAAAAAGGCAGAAATTTTTCATATTTTGGGGCAGAAATCCAGAAATTCCCCTTTATTTTGAGGTAAAAAGGCTGAAATTCTTCTTATTTGGGGGCAAAAAGGGAGAAATTTCCCTTATTTTCGGGCAAAATTGCAGAAATTTCACTTATTTCAGAGTAATAAGCCAGAAATTTTCCTTATTTTGGGGCAAAAAACTGAGAAATTTCCTTTTTTTTTAGGGAAAAAGACAGAAATTCCACTTATTTAGAGGCAGAAAAGAAGAAATTCCCCTTATTTTGGAGCAAAAATGAAGCAATTTCCTTTTTTTATGGCAAAAAGGTATGCATTCTTCTTATTTTCGGGCAAAAAGGCAGAAATTCCTGGTATTTTGGAGCAAAATTTCAGAAATTCCCCTTATTGTGCCGCAAAAAGGCAGAAATTCCCTATATGTTGGGGCAAAGAGACAGAAATTCTCCTTATTTTGGGGCAAAACTCAGAAATTCCACTTATTTTGGGGCAAAATTCTAGAAATTTCCCTTATTTTGGGGCAAAATTGCAGAAATTTGACTGTTTTGGTGGCAAAATTGCAGAAATTTCACTTATTTCAAAAAAAGCAGATATTTTCTTATTTTGGGGCAAAAAGGCAGAAATTTCTTTTATTTTGGTACAAAATTGCAGAAATTTTTCTTATTTTGGGGCAAAAAGTCAGAAATTTCCCATGTTTTGGGGCAAAAATGCAGAAATTCCCCTTATTTTGAGGTAAAAAGGCTGAAATTCCTCTTATTTGGAGGTAAAAAGGCAGAAATTTCCTTTATTGTGGGTCAAAATTGCAGAAATTTCACTTATTTCATGGTAATAAGTCAGAAATTTTCATATTTTGGGGCAAAAAAGACAGAAATTCCCTTTGTTTTGGGGGAAAATACAGAAATTCCAATTATTTAGAGGCAAAAAAGCAGAAATTCCCCTTATTTTGGAGCAAAAATGAAGAAATTTCCCTTTTTTATGGCAAAACGGTATGCATTCTTCTTATTTTCGGGCAAAAAGGCAGAAATTCCCCGTATTTTGGAGCAAAATTGCAGAAATTCCCCTAATGGTGGGGCAAAAAGGCAGAAATTCCCTATATGATGGGACAAAAAGACAGAAATTCTCCTTAGTTTGGGGCAAAACTCAGAAATTTTTCTTATTTTGAAGCAAAATTCCAGAAATTTCACTTATTTCAGAAAAAAAAGCAGAAATTTTCTTATAATGGGGTAAAAAGGCAGAAATTTCTTTTATTTTGGTACAAAATTGCAGAAATTTTCCTTATTTTGAGGCAAAAAGGGAGAAATTTCCCTTATTTTGGAAAAACATGCAGAAATTCCACTTATTTTAGGTAAAAAGGCTGAAATTTCCCTTATTTGGTGACAAAAAAGCAGAAATTTCCCTTATTTTGGGGCAAAATTGCAGAAATTTCACTTATTTCAGGGTAATAAGTCAGAAATTTTCCTTATTTTGGGGCAAAAAAAACAGAAATTCTTTTTGTTTTGGGGGAAAAAGACAGAAATTCCACTTATTTAAAGGCAAAAAAGCAGAAATTCCCCTTATTTTGGAGCAAAATTGCAGAAATTCCCCTAATTGTGGGTCAAAAAGGCAGAAATTTTCTATATGTTGGGGCAAAAAGACAGAAATTCTCTTTATTTTTGGGCAAATCTCAGAAATTCCACTTATTTTGGGGCAAAATTCAGGAAATTTCACATATTTTGGGGCAAAATTGCAGAAATTTCACTTGTTTTGGGGCAAAATTGCAGAAATTTCACTTATTTCGGGAAAAAAAAGCAGAAATTTTCTTTATTTTGGGGCAAAAAGGCAGAAATTCCTAATATTTTGTGGCAAAAATGCAGAAATTTCCCCTATTTTGAGGTAAAAAGGCTGAAATTCCCAATATTTGGGGATAAAAAGGCAGAAATATCCCTAATTTTCGGGCAAAATTGCAGAAATTTCACTTACTTCAGGGTAATAAGTCAGGAATTTTTCTTATTTTGGGGAAAATGAGACAGAACTTCCCTTTGTTTTGTGGGAAAAAGACAGAAATTCCACTTATTTAGTGGCAAAAAAGCAGAAATTCCCTTTATTTTGAAGCAAAAATGAAGAAATTTTCATTTTTCTGGCAGAAAGGTATGCATTCTTCTTATTTTCGGGCAAAAAGGCAGAAATTACCCGTATTTTGGAGCAAAATTGCAGAAATTCCCCTAATTGTGGGGCAAAAAGTCAGAAATTCCCTATATGTTTTGGCAAAAAGACAGAAATTCTCCTTATTTTGGGGCAAAACTCAGAAATTTCACTTATTTTGGGGCAAAATTGCAGAAATTTCACTTATTTCAGAAAAAAAAGCAGAAATTTTCTTATATTGGGGCAAAAAGCCAGAAATTTCTTTTATTTTTGGTACAAAATTACAGAAATTTCTTTATTTTGGGGCAAAAAGGCAGAAATTTCCCTTATTTTGGGGCAAAAATGCAGAAATTCCACTTATTTTGAGGTAAAAAGGTTGAAATTCCCCTTATTTGGGGGCAAAAAAGCAGAAATTTCCCTTATTTTGGGGCAAAATTTCAGAAATTTCACTTATTTCAGGGTAATAAGTCAGAAATTTTACTTATTTTGGGGCAAAAAAGTCCCTTTGTTTTGGGAGAAAAAGACAGAAATTCCACTTATTTAGAGGCAAAAAACCAGAAATTCCTCTTATTTTGGGGCAAAATTGCACAATTTCCCCTAATTTTGGGTCAAAAAGGCAGAAATTCCCTATATGTTGGGGCAAAAGACAGAAATTCTCCTTATTTTGGGGCAAATCTCAGAAATTCCACTTATTTTGGGGCAAAATTCCAGAAATTTCACTTATTTTGGCGCAAAATTGCAGAAATTTCACTTATTTTGGCGCAAAATTGCAGAAATTTCAATTATTTCAGGGAAAAAAGGCAGAAATTTTCCTTATTTTGTGGCAAAAAAGCATAAATTCCTAATATTTTGTGGCAAAAATGCAGAAATTCCCCTTATTTTGAGGTAAAAAGGCTGAAATTCCTCTTATTTTAGGTCAAAAAGGCAGAAATTTCCCTTATTTTGGGGCAAAATTGCAGAAATTTCACTTACTTCAGGGTAATAAGTCAGAAATTTTCCTTATTTTGGGGCAAAAAAGACAGAAATTCCCTTTGTTTTGGGGGAAAAAGACAGAAATTCCAGTTATTTAGAGGCAAAAATGCAGAAATTCCCCTTATTTTGGAGCAAAAATGAAGAAATTTGCCTTTTTTATGGCAAAAAGGTATGCATTCTTCTTATTTTCGGGGAAAAAAGCAGAAATTCCCCATATCTTGGAGCAAAATTGCAGAAATTCTTCTAATTGTGGGGCAAAAACGCAGAAATTCCCTATATGTTGGGGCAAAGAGACAGAAATTCTCCTTATTTTGGGGAAAACTCAGAAATTCCACTTATTTTGGGGCAAAATTCCAGAAATTTCCCTTATTTTGGGGAAAAATTTCAGAAATTTCACTTATTTCAGGGAAAAAAGGCAGAAATTTTTTTTATTTTGAAACAAAAAGGCAGAAATTCCTAATATTTTGTGGCAAAAATTCAGAAATTCCCCTTATTTTGAGGTTAAAAGGATGAAATTCCCAATATTTGCGGGCAAAAAGGCAGAAATTTCCCTAATTTTCGGCCAAAATTGGAGAAATTTCACTTATTTCAGGGTAATAAGTCAGAAATTTTCCTTATTTTGGGAAAAAAAAGACAGGAATTCCCTTTGTTTTTCGGGAAAAAGAAAGAAATTCCACTTATTTAGAGGCAAAAAAGCAGTACTTCTTCTTAATTATGAGCAAAAATGAAGAAATTTCCTTTTTTTATGGCAAAAAGGTATGCATTCCTCATATTTTTGGGCAAAAAGGCAGAAATTCCCCGTATTTTGGAGCAAAATTGCAGAAATTCCCCTAATTGTGGGGCAAAAAGGCAGAAATTCCCTATATGTTAGGGCAAAAAACAGAAATTCTCCTTATTTTGCTGCAAAACTCAGAAATTCCACTTATTTTGGGGCAAAATTCCAGAAATTTCCCTTATTTTGGGGCAAAATTTCAGAAATTTCACTTATTTCAGGGAAAAAAGGCAGAAATTTTTTTATTATGGTGCAAAAATGCAGAAATTCCTAATATTTTGTGGCAAAAATGCAGAAATTCTCTTTATTTTGAGTTAAAAAGGCTGAATTTCCCTTTATTTGGGGGCAAAAAAGCAGAAATTCTCCTAATTTTGGGGCAAAATTGCAGAAATTTTACTTATTTCAGAAAAAAAGCAAAAATTTTCTTATTTTGGGGCAAAAGGCAGAAATTTCTTTTATTTTGGTACAAAATAGTAGAAATTTTTCTTATTTTGGGGCAAAAAGGCAGAAATTTCCCATATTTTGGGGCAAAAATGCATAATTTCCCTTATTTTGAGGTAAAAAGGCTGAAATTCCCCTTATTTGGGGGCAAAAGTCCGAAATTTCCCTTATTTTGGGGCAAAATTGCAGAAATTTCACTTATTTCAGGGTAATAAGTCAAAAATTTTCCTTATTTTTGGCAAAAAAGACAGAAATTCCCCTTATTTTTGAGCAAAAATGAAGAAATTTTCCTTTTTTATGGCAAAAAGGTATGCATTCTTCTTATTTTCGGGCAAAAAGGCAGAAATTCCCCGTATTTTGGAGCAAAATTGCAGAAATTCCCCTAATTGTGGGGCAAAAAGGCAGAAATTCCCTATATGTTGGGGCAAAAAGATCGAAATTCTTATTTTGGGGCAAAACTCAGAAATTTCACTTTTTTGGGGCAAAATTCCAGAAATTTCCCTTATTTTGGGGCAAAATTGAAGAAATTTGACTTATTTTGGGGAAAAATTGCAGAAATTTCTTTTATTTTGGTCCAAAATTGCAGAAATTTTTCTTATTTTGGGGCAAAAAGGCAGACATTTTTCATATTTTGTGGCAGAAATCCAGAAATACCCCTTATTTTGAGGTAAAAAGGTTGAAATTCCCGTTATTTGGGGGCAAAAAAGCAGAAATTTCCCTTATTTTGCGGCAAAATTTCAGAAATTTCACTTATTTCAGGGTAATAAGTCAGAAATTTTACTTATTGTGGGGCAAAAAAAATCCCTTTGTTTTGGGGGAAAAAGACAGAAATTCCACTTATTTAGAGGCAAAAAACCAGAAATTCCTCTTATTTTGGGGCAAAATTGCACAATTTCCCCTAATTTTGGGTCAAAAAGGCAGAAATTCCCTATATGTTGGGGCAAAAGACAGAAATTCTCCTTATTTTGGGGCAAATCTCAGAAATTCCACTTATTTTGGGGCAAAATTCCAGAAATTTCACTTATTTTGGCGCAAAATTGCAGAAATTTGACTTATTTTGATGCAAAATTAAAGAAATTTCACTTATTTCAGGGAAAAAAGGCAGAAATTTTTTTTATTTTGAAACAAAAAGGCAGAAATTCCTAATATTTTGTGGCAAAAATGCAGAAATTCCCCTTATTTTGAGGTTAAAAGATGAAATTCCCAATATTTGCGGGCAAAAAGGCAGAAATTTCCCTAATTTTAGGGCAAAATTGGAGAAATTTCACTTATTTCAGGGTAATAAGTCAGAAATTTTCCTTATTTTGGGGCAAAAAAGACAGGAATTTCCTTTGTTTTCCGGGAAAAAGAAAGAAATTCCACTTATTTAGAGGCAAAAAAGCAGTACTTCTTCTTAATTATGAGCAAAAATGAAGAAATTTCCCTTTTTTATGGCAAAAAGGTATGCATTCTTCTTATTTTTGGGCAAAAAGGCAGAAATTCCCCGTATTTTGGAGCAAAATTGCAGAAATTCCCCTAATTGTGGGGCAAAAAGGCAGAAATTCCCTATATGTTAGGGCAAAAAACAGAAATTCTCCTTATTTTGGTGCAAAACTCAGAAATTCCACTTATTTTGGGGCAAAATTCCAGAAATTTCCTTTATTTTGGGGCAAAATTTCAGAAATTTCACTTATTTCAGGGAAAAAAGGCAGAAATTTTTTTATTATGGTGCAAAAATGCAGAAATTCCTAATATTTTGTGGCAAAAATGCAGAAATTCCCTTTATTTTGAGTTAAAAAGGCTGAAATTCCCTTTATTTGGGGGCAAAAAGGCAAAAATTCCCCTAATTTTGGGGCAAAATTGCAGAAATTTTGCTTATTTCAGAAAAAAAGCAAAAATTTTCTTATTTTGGGGCAAAAGGCAGAAATTTCTTTTATTTTGGTACAAAATTGCAGAAATTTTTCTTATTTTGGGGCAAAAAGGCAGAAATTTCCCATATTTTGGGGCAAAAATGCAGAAATTCCCCTTATATTGAGGTAAAAAGGCTGAAATTCCCCTTATTTGGGGGCAAAAGGCCGAAATTTCCCTTATTTGGGGGCAAAATTGCAGAAATTTCACTTATTTCAGGGTAATAAGTCAAAAATTTTCCTTATTTTGGGGCAAAATGACAGAAATTCCCTTTGTTTTGGGGGAAAAAGACAGAAATTCCACTTATTTAGAGGCAAAAAAGCAGAAATTCCCCTTATTTTTGCGCAAAAATGAAGAAATTTCTCTTTTTTATGGCAAAAAGGTATGCATTCTTCTTATTTTCGGGCAAAAAGGCAGAAATTCCCTGTATTTTGGAGCAAAATTGCAGAAATTCCCCTAATTGTGGGGCAAAAAGGCAGAAATTCCCTATATGTTGGGGCAAAAAGATCGAAATTCTTATTTTGGGGCAAAACTCAGAAATTTCACTTTTTGGGGCAAAATTCCAGAAATTTCCCTTATTTTGGGGCAAAATTGAAGAAATTTGACTTATTTTGGGGCAAAATTGCAGAAATTTCTTTTATTTTGGTACAAAATTGCAGAAATTTTTCTTATTTTGGGGCAAAAAGGCAGACATTTTTCATATTTTAGGGCAGAAATCCAGAAATACCCCTTGTTTTGAGGTAAAAAGGCTGAAATTCTTTTTATTTGGGGGCAAAAAGGCAGAAATTTCCCTTATTTTCGGGCAAAATTTTAGAAATTTCACTTATTTCAGGGTAATAAGTCAGAAATTTTCCTTATTTTGTGGCAAAAAACTCAGAAATTTCCTTTGTATTGGGGGAAAAAGACAGAAATTCCACTTATTTAGAGGCAAAAAATAAGAAATTCTCTTTATTTTGGAGCAAAATGAAGAAATTTCCTTTTTTTATGGCAAAAAGGTATGCATTCTTCTTATTTTCGGGCAAAAAGGCAGAAATTCCCTATATGTTTGGGCAAAAAGACAGATATTCTCCTTATTTTGGGGCAAAACTCAGAAATTCCACTTATTTTGGGGCAAAATTCCAGAAATTTCCTTTATTTTGGGGCAAAATTGCAGAAATTTGACTTATTTTGATGCAAAATTAAAGAAATTTCACTTATTTCAGGGAAAAAAGGCAGAAATTTTTTTTATTTTGAAACAAAAAGGCAGAAATTCCTAATATTTTGTGGCAAAAATGCAGAAATTCCCCTTATTTTGAGGTTAAAAGGATGAAATTCCCAATATTTGCGGGCAAAAAGGCAGAAATTTCCCTAATTTTCGGGCAAAATTGGAGAAATTTCACTTATTTCAGGGTAATAAGTCAGAAATTTTCCTTATTTTGGGGCAAAAAAGACAGGAATTTCCTTTGTTTTCCGGGAAAAAGAAAGAAATTCCACTTATTTAGAGGCAAAAAAGCAGTACTTCTTCTTAATTATGAGCAAAAATGAAGAAATTTCCCTTTTTTATGGCAAAAAGGTATGCATTCTTCTTATTTTTGGGCAAAAAGGCAGAAATTCCCCGTATTTTGGAGCAAAATTGCAGAAATTCCCCTAATTGTGGGGCAAAAAGGCAGAAATTCCCTATATGTTAGGGCAAAAAACAGAAATTCTCCTTATTTTGGTGCAAAACTCAGAAATTCCACTTATTTTGGGGCAAAATTCCAGAAATTTCCCTTATTTTGGGGCAAAATTTCAGAAATTTCACTTATTTCAGGGAAAAAAGGCAGAAATTTTTTTATTATGGTGCAAAAATGCAGAAATTCCTAATATTTTGTGGCAAAAATGCAGAAATTCCCTTTATTTTGAGTTAAAAAGGCTGAAATTCCCTTTATTTGGGGGCAAAAAGGCAAAAATTCCCCTAATTTTGGGGCAAAATTGCAGAAATTTTACTTATTTCAGAAAAAAAGCAAAAATTTTCTTATTTTTGGGCAAAAGGCAGAAATTTCTTTTATTTTGGTACAAAATTGCAGAAATTTTTCTTATTTTGGGGCAAAAAGGCAGAAATTTCCCATATTTTGGGGCAAAAATGCAGAAATTCCCCTTATATTGAGGTAAAAAGGCTGAAATTCCCCTTATTTGGGGGCAAAAGGCCGAAATTTCCCTTATTTGGGGGCAAAATTGCAGAAATTTCACTTATTTCAGGGTAATAAGTCAAAAATTTTCCTTATTTTGGGGCAAAAAAGACAGAAATTCCCTTTGTTTTGGGGGAAAAAGACAGAAATTCCACTTATTTAGAGGCAAAAAAGCAGAAATTCCCCTTATTTTTGAGCAAAAATGAAGAAATTTCCCTTTTTTATGGCAAAAAGGTATGCATTCTTCTTATTTTCGGGCAAAAAGGCAGAAATTCCCTGTATTTTGGAGCAAAATTGCAGAAATTCCCCTAATTGTGGGGCAAAAAGGCAGAAATTCCCTATATGTTGGGGCAAAAAGATCGAAATTCTTATTTTGGGGCAAAACTCAGAAATTTCACTTTTTTGGGGCAAAATTCCAGAAATTTCCCTTATTTTGGGGCAAAATTGAAGAAATTTGACTTATTTTGGGGCAAAATTGCAGAAATTTCTTTTATTTTGGTACAAAATTGCAGAAATTTTTCTTATTTTGGGGCAAAAAGGCAGACATTTTTCATATTTTAGGGCAGAAATCCAGAAATACCCCTTGTTTTGAGGTAAAAAGGCTGAAATTCTTTTTATTTGGGGGCAAAAAGGCAGAAATTTCCCTTATTTTCGGGCAAAATTTTAGAAATTTCACTTATTTCAGGGTAATAAGTCAGAAATTTTCCTTATTTTGTGGCAAAAAACTCAGAAATTTCCTTTGTATTGGGGGAAAAAGACAGAAATTCCACTTATTTAGAGGCAAAAAATAAGAAATTCTCTTTATTTTGGAGCAAAATGAAGAAATTTCCTTTTTTTATGGCAAAAAGGTATGCATTCTTCTTATTTTCGGGCAAAAAGGCAGAAATTCCCTATATGTTTGGGCAAAAGACAGATATTCTCCTTATTTTGGGGCAAAACTCAGAACTTCCACTTATTTTGGGGCAAAATTCTAGAAATTTCCCTTATTTTGGGGCAAAAATGCAGAAAGTTGACTTTTTTGGGGGCAAAATTGCAGAAATTTCACTTATTTGAAAAAAAAGCAGATATTTTCTTATTTTGGGGCAAAAAGGCAGAAATTTCTTTTATTTTGGTACAAAATTACAGAAATTTTTCTTATTTTGGGGCAAAAAGTCAGAAATTTCCCATATTTTGGGGCAAAAATGCAGAAATTCCCCTTATTTTGAGGTAAAAAGGCTGAAATTCCTCTTATTTGGAGGCAAAAAGGCAGAAATTTCTCTTATTTTGGGTCAAAATTGCAGAAATTTCACTTATTTCATGGTAATAGGTCATAAATTTTCATATTTTGGGGCAAAAAAGATAGAAATTCCCTTTGTTTTGCAAGAAAAAGACAGAAATTCCACTTATTTAGAAACAAAAAAGCAGAAAATCCACTTATTTTGGAGTAAAAATGAAGAAATTTTCCTATTTATGGCAAAACGGTATGCATTCTTCTTATTTTCGGGCAAAAAGGCAGAAATTCCCCGTATTTTGGAGCAAAATTGCAGGAATTCCCCTAATGGTGGGGCAAAAAGGCAGAAATTCCATACATGATGGGACAAAAAGACAGAAATTCTCCTTAGTTTGGGGCAAAACTCAGAAATTTCCCTTATTTTGAAGCAAAATTCCAGAAATTTCACTTATTTCAGAAAAAAAAGCAGAAATTTTTATATATTGGGGCAAAAAGGCAGAAATTTCTTTTATTTTGGTAAAAAATTGCAGAAATTTTCTTTATTTTGGGGCAAAAGGGAGAAATTTCCCTTATTTTGGGGCAAAAATGCAGAAATTCCAATTATTTTAGGTAAAAAGGCGGAAATTCCCCTTATTTGGTGACAAAAAAGCAGAAATTTCCCTTATTTTGGGGCAAAATTGCAGAAATTTCACTTATATCAGGGTAATAAGTCAGAAATTTTCCTTATTTTGGGGCAAAAAAAAACAGAAATTCCTTTTGTTTTGGGGGAAAAAGACAGAAATTCCACTTATTTAGAGGCAAAAAAGCAGAAATTCCCCTTATTTTGGAGCAAAATTGCAGAAATTCCCCTAATTGTGGTTCAAAAAGGCAGAAATTTTCTATATGTTGGGGCAAAAAGACAGAAATTCTCTTTATTTTTGGGCAAATCTCAGAAATTCCACTTATTTTGAGGCAAAATTCAGGAAATTTCACATATTTTGGGGCAAAATTGCAGAAATTTCACTTATTTTTGGGCAAAATTGCAGAAATTTCACTTATTTCGGGGAAAAAAGGCAGAAATTTTCTTTATTTTGGGGCAAAAAGGCAGAAATTCCCCCTATTTTGAGGTAAAAAGGCTGAAATTCCCATTATTTGAGGATAAAAAGGCAGAAATTTCCCTAATTTTTGAGCAAAATTGCAGAAATTTCACTTACTTCAGGGTAATAAGTCAGGAATTTTCATTATTTTGGGGAAAATGAGACAGAACTTTCCTTTGTTTTGTGGGAAAAAGACAGAAATTCCACTTATTTAGTGGCAAAAAAGCAGAAATTCCCGTAATTTTGAAGCAAAAATGAAGAAATTTCCATTTTTATGGCAGAAAGGTATGCATTCTTCTTATTTTCGGGCAAAAAGGCAGAAATTCCTCGTATTTTGGAGCAAAATTGCAGAAATTCCACTAATTGTGGGGCAAAAAGGCAGAAATTGCCTATATGTTTGGGCAAAAAGACAGAAATTCTCCTTATTTTGGGGCAAAACTCAGAAATTTCCCTTATTTTGGGGCAAAATTCCAGAAATTTCCCTTATTTTGGGGCAAAATTGCAGAAATCTGACTTATTTTGGGGCAAAATTGCAGAAATTTTTCTTATTTTGGAGCAAAATGCAGAAATTTCCTATATTTTGAGGTAAAAAGGCTGAAATTCCCGTTATTTTGGGGCAAAAAGGCAGAAATTCCCTTTACTTTGTGGCAAAAAGGCAGAAATTCCCGATAATTGGGGCAGAAACGCAAAAATTTTCCTTATTTGGGGGCAATAAGGCAGAAATTCCCCATATTTTGTGGCAAAAAGGCAGAAATTTTCTTTATTTGGAGGTAAAATGTTGAAATTCCCCTTATTTTGGCAAAAGGCTGAAATTCCCCTTATTTTGGGGCAAAATGGCAGAAATTTCACTTATTTCAGGGCAAAAAGTCAGAAATTTGCCTTATTTTGGGGCAAAAAGCAGAAATTCTCCTAATTTTGGGGCCAAATACAGAAATTCCTCTTATTTTGGGGTAAAATTGTGGAAATTTCAAATATTTCACTGCAAAAAGGCAGAAATTCCACTGTATTTCGAGCAATAATGCAGAAATTCCTTGTATTTTGGAGTAAAATTTCAGAAATTCCCCTTATATTTTTGCAAAAATGCAGAAATTCCCTTTATTTTGGTTCAATAAGGCAAAAATTCCTTGTATTTTGAAGCAAAATTGCACATATTCTCCAAATTTTGAGGGAAAATGCAGAAATTCACATTATTTTGTTACAAAATAACAGAAATTCTCCTTATTTCAGGGCAAAAAGTCAGAAATTCTTCTTATTTTGGGGCAAAATTTCAGAAATTTCCTTTATTTTGGGGCAAAATTGCAGAAATCTCCCTTATTTTGGGGCAAAATTATAGAAATTTAACTTATTTCAGGGGAAAAACGCAGAAATTTCTCTTATTTTGGAGCAAAAAGGCAGAAATAACTATTATTTTGGTACAAAATTGTAGAAATTTTCTTTATTTTGGGGCAAAAATACAGAAATTCCCCATATTTTAGGGCAAAAAGGCAGAGATTCCCCTTATTATGAGGTAAAAAGGCTGAAATTCCCTTTATTTTAGGGTAAAAATACAGAAAATCCCCTTATTTTGTGGTAAAAGGCAGAAATTTCCCTTATTTTGGGGCAAAATTGCAGAAATTTCACTTATTTCAAGGCAAAATTTAAAAATTCCTTTTATTTTGGGGCAAAAAGACAGAAATTCCATTTATTTTTCGGTAAAAAGGCAGAAATTTCACTTATTTTGAGGCAAATAAGCAGAAATTCCCATTATTTTGGAGCAAAAATGAAGAAATTTCCCTTTTTTGTGGCAAAAGGTAAACATTCCCCTGATTTTCGGGCTGAAAAGTAGAAATTCCCCGTATTTTGGAGCAAAATTGCAGAAATTCCCCTAATTGTGGGGCAAAAAGGCAGAAATTCCCTCTATGTTGGGGCAAAAATACAGAAATTCTAATTATTTTGGGGCAAAATTGCAGAAATTTCACTTATTTTGGGGCAAAATTGCAAAATTTCACTTATTTCAGAGGAAAAAAGCAGAAATTTTCTTATTTTGGGGCAAAAAAACAGAAATTCCTAATATTTTGTGTTCAAAATTCAGATATTCCCCTTATTTTGAGGTAAAAAGGCTAAAATTCCCCTTATTTGGGGGCAAAATGCAGAAATTTCCCTTATTTTGGGGCAAAATTGGAGAAATTTCACTTATATCAGGGTAATAAGTCAGAAATTTTTGTTATTTTGGGGCACAAAATACAGGAATTCCCTTTGTTTTGGGGGAAAAAGACAGAAATTCCACATATTTAGAGGTAAAAAAGCAGAAATTCCCCTTATTTTGAAGAAAAAATGAAGAAATTTCCCTTTTTCATGGCAAAAAGGGATGCATTCTTCTTATTTTTGGGCAAAAAGGCAGAAATTTTCCGTATTTTGGAGCAAAATTGCAGAAATTCCCCTAATTGTGGGGCAAAAAGGCAGAAAATCCCTATATGTTGGGGCAAAAAAACAGAAATTCTCCTTATTTTGGGGCAAATCTCAGAAATTCCACTTATTTTGGGGCAAAATTCCAGAAATTTCCCTTATTTTGGGGCAAAATTGCAGAAATTTCACTTATTTTGGGGCAAAATTGCAGAAATTTCACTTATTTCAGGTATAAAAGGCAGAAATTTTTTTTATTTTGGTGCAAAAAGGCAGAAATTCCTAATATTTTGTGGCAAAAAATGCAGAAATTCCCCTTATTTTGAGGTAAAAAGGCTGAAATAGCTCTTATTTGGGGGCAAAAAGGCAGAAATTTCCCTAATTTTGGAGCAAAATTGCCAAAATTTCACTTATTTCAGAGTAATAAGTCAGAAATTTTCCATATTTTGGGGCAAAAAAGACAGGAATTCCCTTTGTTTTGAGGGAAAAATACAGAAATTCCACTAATTTAGAGGCAAAAAAGAAGAAATTTTCCTTATTTCGGAGCAAAAATGAAGAAATTACCCTTTTTTATGGCAAAAAGGTATGCATTCTTCTTATTTTTGGGCAAAAAGGCAGAAATTCCTCGTATTTTTGAGCAAAATTGCAGAAATTCCCCTAATTGTGGGGCAAAAAGGCAGAAATTCCCTATATGTTAGGGCAAAAAACAGAAATTCTTTTTATTTTGGTTCAATACTCAGAAATTCCACATATTTTGGGGCAAAATTCCAGAAATTTCCCTTATTTTGGGGAAAAATTTCAGAAATTTCACTATTTTAGGGAAAAAAGGAAGAAATTTTTTTATTATGGTGCAAAAAAGCAGAAATTCTTAATATTTTGTGGCAAAAATGCAGAAATTCCCTTTATTTTGAGGTAAAAAGGCTGAAATTCCTTTTATTTGGGGGCAAAAAGGCAGAAATTCCCCTAATTTTGGGGCAAAATTGCAGAAATTTTACTTATTTCAGAAAAAAAAGCAGAAATTTTCTTATTTTGGGTCAAAAGGCAGAAATTTCTTTTATTTTGGTACAAAATTGCAGAAATTTTTCTTATTTTGGGGCAAAAAAGCAGAAATTTACCATATTTTGGGGCAAAAATGCAGAATTTCCCTTATTTTGAGGTAAAAAGGTTGAAATTCCCCTTATTTGGGGGCAAAAGGCAGAAATTTCCCTTATTTTGGGGCAAAATTGCAGAAATTTAACTTATTTCAGGTAATAAGTCAGAAATTTTCCTTATTTTGGGGCAAAAAAGACAGAAATTTCCTTTGTTTTGGGGGAAAAATACAGAAATTCCACTTATTTAGAGGCAAAAATGAAGAAATTCCCGTTATTTTGGAGCAAGAATGAAGAAATTTCCCTTTTTTATGACAAAAAGGTATGCATTCTTCTTATTTTCAGGCAAAAAGGCAGAAATTCCCCGTATTTTGGAGCAAAATTGCAGAAATTCCCCTAATTGTGGGGCAAAAAGGCAGAAATTCCCTATATGTTGGGGCAAAAAGATCAAAATTCTTATTTTGGGGCAAAACTCAGAAATTTCCCTTTTTTGGGGCAAAATTCCAGAAATTTCCCTTATTTTGGGGCAAAATTGCAGAAATTTGACTTATTTTTGGGCAAAATTGCAGAAATTTCACTTATTTCAGAAAAAAAGGAGAAATTTTCTTATTTTGGGGCAAAAAGGCAGAAATTTCTTTTATTTTTATACAAAATTGCAGAAATTTTTCTTATTTTGGGGCAAAAAGGCAGAAATTTTTCATATTTTGGGGCAGAAATCCAGAAATTCCCCTTATTATGAGGTAAAAAGGCTGAAATTCTTCTTATTTGGGGGCAAAAAGGGATTAATTTCCCTTATTTTCGGGCAAAATTGCAGAAATTTCATTTATTTCAGAGTAATAAGCCAGAAATTTTCCTTATTTTGTGGCAAAAACCTCAGAAATTTCCTTTGTTTTGGGGGAAAAAGACAGAAATTCCACTTATTTAGAGGCAGAAAAGAAGAAATTCCCCTTATTTTGGAGCAAAAATGAAGCAATTTCCTTTTTTTATGGCAAAAAGGTATGCATTCTTCTTATTTTCGGGCAAAAAGGCAGAAATTCCTGGTATTTTGGAGCAAAATTGCAGAAATTCCCCTTATTGTGCCGCAAAAAGGCAGAAATTCCCTATATGTTGGGGCAAAAAGACAGAAATTCTCCTTATTTTGGGGCAAAACTCAGAAATTCCACTTATTTTGGGGCAAAATTCTATAAATTTCCCTTATTTTGGGGCAAAATTGCAGAAATTTGACTTTTTTGGGGGCAAAATTGCAGAAATTTCACTTATTTCAAAAAAAGCAGATATTTTCTTATTTTGGGGCAAAAAGGCAGAAATTTTTTTATTTTGGTACAAAATTGCAGAAATTTTTCTTATTTTGGGGCAAAAAGTCAGAAATATCCCATATTTTGGGGCAAAAATGCAGAAATTCCCCTTATTTTGAGGTAAAAAATGCTAAAATTCCTCTTATTTGGGGGCAAAAAGGCAGAAATTTCCTTTATTTTGGGTCAAAATTGCAGAAATTTCACTTATTTCATGGTAATAAGTCAGAAATTTTCATATTTTGGGCCAAAAAAGACAGAAATTCCCTTTGTTTTGGGGGAAAATACAGAAATTCCAATTATTTAGAGGCAAAAAAGCAGAAATTCCCCTTATTTTGGA